>NC_060153.1:14445616-14451136 GCF_021292245.1 Micropterus dolomieu | reverse complement strand
CAACATTTGTGCACTAAGAACTCTTAAGGGGTGAAATCAAAAATACAAACAAATTGTGTGGTATGAGTTGTTACAATTAGTTACACCTTGGCTAGATATGGTCTTCCAGCTCCGCTGTTCCATTAGCGCTCGCCACAGTGTGACAGGTGATGTGCCGAATTCTGCCTACCTGCCGAGAATTGCATGCACCTCGCGGGTGCTAACGGTAATTTATGCTGAGAAAAGAGGTGGATGCAAATCTCGGCAGGTAGCCTACAAAATTTGATCTGCCGAATTATGCATCCACCTCTTTAGGTCCTTGTCAGACACTTTGCTGTGCTCATTGATCAAACAGCGTTATCACCACATATATTTACTGAATGTCAAGGAATGGTACATCTACTAAGTGTATTAAAAAGTTAAAGACTCTAAATGTTCATAAAATATATACTTCGAATCATTTATCACCATTGATGAAGCCCACAATGAATATTATAGCGTTTAAAAGTATTATTTGGAGGTGGAAGCAATTCTCGGCAGGCAGGCAAAACTCGGCATAACACGCTGGCACGCCGATCAGCTTGCTGTGCTAACCTCGAGCTAATGTTAGTAGCACGTCAGAGATGTTTTCTTTTCTAAAAACTGACTGATTCGTGCAGAGCTGGATGCCAGAGCTTGTGCACCGCGAACACTTTACAATTCAGAGCGTAAAGCTAAACACTGACGTAAACAGTAACGTTACTGCCGTATACCATCAGAGTCACACCAAACGGAGTAAATTCTCTCACACACAAAGTATTAATTTATGACGTTACGGCACTAATTAAATGTTACGAAAGGACAAGAAAAAAAATGTGTACCTTGGTAAACGAAATTTAATACTTTGGTAATGAAATTTAAGACTTATTTTTGGAATCTGAAATTTAAGACTTTTTAAATACTTTTAAGACCCCGCGGGTAGCCTGATTACCGTTTTTCTCGATTGCTTAAACACATTTCTTGAAATGATGCTTCTTTTTCTTGAAACTCTAAACACAAATCCACAACTTCTCACCCAATTCCCCAAACATCCTATTTTCAGGTCAAAATGAAGCTCTCCACTCAAAACCATTCAATCTTGCTGAAAAACCAAACTTTGCCCTCAGACATGACACACAAGCCCTCAAAAACACACACACTACAACACAGGTGAGATACATTCAAATCAATACTATAAAAACTGGTTAGTAATGTTGCTTGTGGTTCTCCCCCTCAAAAACCTTTTCACATGATGAACACAAAAGAAATAACAAATGTAAACATTTGCACATTTCACACATGTTTCAGTACAACACACCAAAAAAAGCAAATAAATTATTCTGCCCCAGCGTCCTGTCTTTGGTCTGGGACAGGCCAGAGATTCTTGTTCACCTCCTCCTCCTTCCTACTCCTGCACCCCCTTCTCCACCTCCTCATCTTCTTCCTATCTCATCTCCTCCTCCAACTCCTACTGTTCCTCTTACTCCTCTCCATACTGCTCCTCCTCCTCTCTGGTGTCCTCTACTTCTTCCTTCAGATTTCTCTGGATCCATTGTTCTAAAACTAATGAAGTGACTCCGGCCCTTTTATCTATCTATTGAAGCTTCTGATTGGTGTGTTATCATTTATGACTCTTTGTGTTTCCACCTGGGTACTTGTGTGCTAATTGAGCTTAAGCTTTGCTTATTGGGTAAACAATATCGAATGTCAGTGCTTTCTCAATGACCACATGGCAATGAGAAAATTTAGAAAAATGGAGTTTTAGTTCAAAAGCCTGGTTATAATGTTTAAGCAATGGAGGAAAACTGTAAGGACCATTGTAGCTTGGCTCAAGCACTTTAATCATAATACTCAAATCCAGTACTCTGATTCTGTACTCACAAATACCAGTGATATTGACCTGGTCTGAATCTGCAGCGAGAAGCTGCTTGAACACCGTGGAGACAAGGACTCGCACCACAAAATCATTGTGTTTAATCAGCTGGTGTGTAAGGGGGAAAAGGTGCTGTGTGAATGTGTGTAAATGTATTACCATTAGGTATATTTTCTGCAGAGTCCTCCATCAGCCTGCTCTCTCTGGTTTTATGTGTTCATCACATGCTGAAGACAATCTTGCAGTGGAGTACACCGCCTCCAGAATCACAGAAGAACATGGTGAATATGGATCAAATCCCAGTGGAGTAAAAAGCAGCAAGGACACAGGGTGAAGTGAATAATAAAATTAAAAAATAGGTAGGTGACAAATAAAACACAAAATAAAATTCATATTTCCTCCCCATAACACTGCCCACAGCAGAAAGTTATAGACTGACCATGCAGGCAGTCCAAAAGTTTACTGTTTTTTTTCAATTGCTAACAAGTGTTTACCTAAACTGAAGACTTTATCGAAACTCTTAACACAGCAACACACCTACCTCACACAATTAGCCAAATAGTTACAAAGCTTTATTAGCAACATGAAATTGCAACCAGTGATCAACAAATAATCCAACTTATGTGTCTTTTGGTTCAAAATGTGTAAAAATACTATCAAAGACTTTTACGTTCCTTCTTGGCCTCTGCTATCCTTTCACAAAGCAATGTCAGTCCCGGCTGTTCTCATCTGTAAGACCACGATGGTGAAACAAGCTACCACATGCCACCAGAGCAGGGGTGTCCCTCTCTAACTTTAAGAAGCTTATGAAAACTCATCTCCCCCGAGAACACTTCCTCATATAACACCTCTAACCTCTAACATGCCCTTCGTGTGCTCTTCATCTTCTTCTATCTCCTTACAATTCTTTTGTATTGATTGCACTATTTTTTTTACTATTGCTATGACAATTTTTTCAATACTTTTAACAATTTTCCTGAACACACTAACACACCCACAACACACAACTGCCAAAACAGTTAACTTCATGTTAAAAATCGCGTATTGTAAACTAATCTCCAACACTAATTTTCAAAATACAATACTACACTGACACAGTACACTATATCTACCAAAACACAGCAAATGTCCCAAAATCAAATAATTCTTCCAAAACACTAACACATGTTTTCTTCCAACAGGAACATTTAGTCAATCATAGCCCAGTGTCATAAAAACACTAATGTTAGGTGGAATTACAGAAACTGCATTATTATATATATGTCAGGTCTGCTCCTTAACCAATAGACACTATATTGTATTGATCATAGATTATGCTTTGCACTGCAGTGTCGTTTGAAGCCTCTCTAAATTTTCGTTTTGGTGAGTTTAGTAAATGCATGCATTTTGTTTCCTTTGCTGTAGAAATTCGATACAAAAGATGAATGACCCATCTCAGAGTAGCTTTATAGAATGTATGGTTTATAAAAAAAAGAGAAGACAAAGACAGGATTGTTGCAGTAAAGGCTCTATTTTCAACAGGACAAAAATTACAATATTATTATTATACTGTAGTATGAGACAATACCAAATATTCAAACAGAATATGCCACAGAAAAAAAAGTCATATTCTAATCTGCCCGGCCACATATTCTCATCCACATCACACCTGATATCTTTTCTGGCAAGGCATCTTGGGAAGAATCTCTTGGCATGCCTTATCCACCCCTGGCAATGTTCAGCTGTGATGTCTTGGCATGCAGCATCCATTGCATGCAGGAGGGACATTTGGTCCTGTGGACGATGATCATAAACCCTCCATCTCCAGGTTGAGAAAAACTCCTCAATGGAGTTGAGGAAAAGGGAGTAAGGGGCAAGGAAAATGGACATCATCCTCGGATGGGCGTCAAACCGGGCTGTGACTGCACGGGAATAGTGGAATGCCACATTGTCCCATATCATCACATATATTGGCAAGTGGTCTCCCACCTGTCCACTTTCTGCCTCTAGCACCTGTCTTTCACACAGGTCTTCTAAAAACAGGATAAGGCGGTCGGTGTTGTAGGGGCCAATCTCACATTTATCCAGGAGTGGACTGTTGCACGGTAACTGTGGCCATTCATGTGGGACTTGATTGGCCTCCAACTCCATGACTCTCTGAATGTAATCAGACAGAGTGTGTGTATAAAAATGACTGTATACCTACTGTATGCCCTACTGTATTTCAGGGTTATAGAGAAGTTTACTGCAAAACACATTAGGTATAGAACAGTAATGACTGTATTGCATAACCTTACCTGGACGTATTTGAGTTCCTTGATGCGCTCACAGTTCCTTTCAAAAGGAATTTTGAGTAGTTGTTTCATTCAGACTCTGTTTAGCTAGAGTCTGAGAAATGGATGTTATGCCGATTGCTGCAATGTTCCCAAAGACAGCAATCACCATGTTGACAATAGCAAGTTCCTGTTCTTCATTTATCCAATGAAGGTTAAAATCAAGGGGAACTGGACTTGGTTGAAGATACTGGAAGACGTTTCGTCCCTCATCCAAAGGACTTCTTCAGTTCTGACTGACTGGCAGGGAAACTCAGCTATTTAACCTCAGTGGGGTTGTTGGCCCGGGTCATCGATACCGCTGGTTCGTTAGTGTTCCTTGTTGCTGTGACGACAGTCGTTACAGTCGTTAAGACTACCTGTGGCCAAGACTGAACGACCATCGTTGGTATCTTCACCTGAGGCCAATAGGTTACGTTTGTTGAGTTTCCTGGGAAGTGATGAAAGGACAGCATTATAAGTGGGGGTTTAAGTGGTGGCGTAGACCCCCTCCCCTGTTCAATGACGGCTTCTCAACCCTGGTGTAGATGGCTTCCTTGACACCTCTTTCAAACCATCCATCTTCTCTGTCTAAAATGTGCACCTGGTGGTCCTCAAACGAGTGTCCTCTGGGGGCAGTGTTCTCAAGACTGAAGGGGGCACTTACAGCCTGTGGATACCCTAAATGGACCTTTGTGAAAACAGCCACAAGATCCAAGAATAACAAAACTACAGGGGAGGAGGAAAAGAAGGTCAAACGCAACAACATTGTGATTCCATACGTGTCTGGAGTATCAGAGAAACTCAGGAGGATTTTCAACAAACATAACATCCCTGTGTTTTTTAAACCCAAGAACACACTAAGACAGATGCTGGTACACCCCAAAGACCGCACACCCAAACACAAGAAAAGCAATCTAGTGTATGCGGTCCAATGCAGTGAGGAATGCACAGACCTGTTTATTGGGGAGACTAAACAACCACTACACAAACGCATGGCTCAACACAGAAGGGCCAACTCCTCAGGTCAAGACTCTGCAGTCTACTTACATCTGAAGGACAGAGGACACTCGTTTGAGGACCACCAGGTGCACATTTTAGACAGAGAAGATGGATGGTTTGAAAGAGGTGTCAAGGAAGCCATCTACACCAGTGTTGAGAAGCCGTCATTGAACAGGGGAGGGGGTCTACGCCACCACTTATCCCCCACTTACAATGCTGTCCTTTCATCACTTCCCAGGAAACTCAACAAACGTAACCTATTGGCCTCAGGTGAAGATACCAACGATGGTCGTTAAGTCTTGGCCACAGGTAGTCTTAACGACTGTAACGACTGTCGTCACAGCAACAAGGAACACT
>NC_060153.1:14417492-14445516 GCF_021292245.1 Micropterus dolomieu | reverse complement strand
CCAAATTGTGCAAGAACTATTTAGAGCAGAAGCAGGCAGCTGGTATTCTATCGGTAATGGAGTGGCCAGCGCAGTCACCAGATCTGAACCCCATTGAGCTGTTGTGGGAGCAGCTTGACCGTATGGTACGCAAGAAGTGCCCATCCAACCAATCCAACTTGTGGGAGCTGCTTCTGGAAGCGTGGGGTGCAATTTCTCAAGATTACCTCAACAAATTAACAGCTAGAATGCCAAAGGTCTGCAATGCTGTAATTGCTGCAAATGGAGGATTCTTTGACGAAAGCAAAGTTTGATGTAAAAAAGATCTTATTTCAAATACAAATCATTATTTCTAACCTTGTCAATGTCTTGACTCCATTTTCTATTCATTTCACAACGTATGGTGGTGAATAAGTGTGACTTTTCAGGAAAACACAAAATTGTTTGGGTGACCCCAAACTTTTGAACGGTAGTGTATATAATACATTATACAACATTATATAATGAGGAGAACATTGCTTTTTACAGTAAGCAAATGTCAGGGGCTTGCGGTGTGTGTGAGCAAGTTGAGGACCCAAATGCAAGACACCATAGCTGAGCAGGCAGAGTTCAGTGATTTATTAAAGCAAAGCGAGCACACTTACAGAGGCTGAGTCAAGAACAAAAACCAAAGGGAGCACGGTGTAACATAGATTCAAAGGCAGGCATAAACACAGGGTAGGATCACCCAACGCCGGAGACCGAGCAAGACAGATTCACACAACAAACCACAATAATCCGACAGACTGAACAAAACACAGGCATTAAGTAATAGGGCTAAAGAGCAGAGAGGGAGTCAACAGGTGAAAGTCAAGAGGGACTAATCAGAAACAGGAACAAGCTAGACACAAACACCAGACACTGGGTGTTTCTCAAAACTAAGAATGCAAAGAACGGACTTGTGTTCTTGGGGAGAACGTTCTTGCTAGTTGTTCTTGGAAGAATGAACTTGCAATGTCACAAGCACACAAAACGCTGCTGACAGTTTGAGACGATGCGTTCTTGCTGGTATTGCACAATACCCCAAGCACAGAGGCTGCCTGCAAATACTTTGACCACAACTCTACTGTACACTAACAATATAATGATATAATATTATTATTATTATTATTATTATTATTATTATTATTATTATTAATATATAATAATAATAATAATAATAATAATAATAATAATAATAATAATAAAACAAAGACAGTCCCCTTTTGTACTATTTCTGTTTATTTTTTCCGAAGTTTCACAAGACCAGATTTTTCACCATTTTTCTGTATATCATCCAGATGTCTCTTGATTTAAGTTAAAACCTTACAAAATTACTCAGAATGTAATGACAACATAATAACAGCGGTATGAACGTTAAAACTATCTTACCGCTGCTTTCCGCCCCTCGCTTGATTGCCGAAATGAATGCTGGGATATCTATGCCGTCAAGTTCACACAAGCTACCTTCCGATGCATCCTCGGTAAAATGGGCGTGTCAAGAACACTTCCAGGAATTTTAACTGTACTTGCCAAAATGCAAACTTGTGTATTGGGACAGTAGTTGGGCAACAAAAGATGACATTTCACAAGACAAGAACACAGAATGAGAAAGGCATACTGACTACTACGAAATAAACCAGGAAGTAAAGCATGCGACAACAGACCAGGACCAAACCAAAATGCAGAATACAAACTGATAACACTCAATAGATGTAAACTAAACTGAACATGAAACAAGCTGACTGAACACAAGGCACTGGCAACAGACACAAGAGAAGAAACAAACAGGAGCTGGAACACAGAACAGACTAAAAACTAATCATACAGATAGACTACAAACGTAACAGGGAAAACAGACTGAACTAGGATCGAACAGAACACAGAGCAGACATAGGCAAAATAACAACAAATACAGAAGTACACAGACCAGGAGTAAACACTAAGACATGAACTAAAGCACAGGACTAAGAACTAAGACGCAGAATTAAAATGCAGAACTAAGAAGTAAGACAAAAAAACAGAATGAGAACCAACACAAAATAAAAAAAATAAACAAGGCAAAACGGTAGAACACAAGACATGGAACCAAAACAAGACCAAAATCCTTAAATCATAATCAAAGTGAGGAACACTGCAGTTGATGTTTTACTGTAGTTTTTTGTGGCTAATCATTTATTCTTTGATTCAAAGATACGGATGTTTTCATTTTATTCTATTTCATCAATAAATGTCAGACTTTGTTCAGTCCATTGTGTGTAGTATTCTCTCTAGTTCTTTTACAGTGATACATTTACATGTAGTACCAAAATGAAAGATGTATGACATATTTTGTACTACAATATCTAATGATTGGACAAACAATTACACTGTGAAACTATCAGTAATTTGCATGTGGGTGATCTAAATGAATGTTCCTATGGTGTTTCATGATGACTTATTTGAACCAAGGATTCTGCAAGTGCAAGGCTTATACATGCACAATGCAATGTTTTGAACACTGGACAGTTTGTGTCTAGTGTTTTGAAAAATGACATCGAGGTTCTGAAATTAGTGCCAAAGTGATTGTAAAAAACTGTAATTGTGTGGTGGTACAGTAAAATGTAATAATTATATATAATTTAAATATGGAGAGATATACTTCATGTAATATGAATCTTTCTTTTCTCAGTTTTCTAAAGGGATAGTCTTCAAACTATCAATAATGTCCAATGTGAACACCCTGTTTGCATCGTTCCCGGAGATGATAATAACATGTGTTGTATTGTATCAGATTGTACTTCATTATTCAATTGCTTTTCCATTTTAGTCTGGGAAACACTTCTGAAAAAGGAAAAGGATTATTAGAGAGGCTGGGAAAGTAATGTGTTCCAGCTGATATCATGAGAAATAAGGAATAAATGATGCACGCAAACACACACACATGCAGAGATATATGCATACACATGCAAGTACATACACAATCACATACACACTTAATCTGCTACCACGGGTTCCAGTTGGTCGAGTATGAAAGCCACAATGATCCACCCTAGAACATTAGAGGAATTCTCAAAAACATGAGTGAGTTGGTCCAGAACAGAAATAGATGAGTGGATATAGTGGCTTTAGTGCTATTTGCGTCATTTTATTAACGTGTGATTAGCAGTACTCCAAATTTAGTAATACTAAGAATAATGCCATGGGTGACTCAGTCATTCTTACCATATTAAATACCTGATTCTCGTGAGTCATTAAAAGCTTAAGGGTGGTTTTATTCTATATATTTTTTGTTATTATCAACAAATCCCATGAAAAGAACAAAACCAATAATGTGTTTGTCTGTCTCTCAGTACTTGCTGACTTCCCTACCCGAGCCAATTCACTACTACCGACAACCCTATCTCCTAGAAATTATTTTACATATTACTAAATTGGTTTCCCAATAACGTTATGCTGGAAAATGTAATTATGTAATTGCTGCCTTGATTATGTTCAGAGGCATGGTGGCATGGATTTTTAGTAAATAAAGTGCTACATTTATGTACCACACAGGAGTCATAGGTAGGGGAGGGAGTTGGGTTGGGTTGGATGGTGGTCATACAAAGCACTGGCTTTTGATGCCAGAGAAACACATCCTGAGTCCCGTCTGTGGTTAGGTTGGGTTTAGGCAATGCTTTGATAATGATTAGGGGAACATCGTGACTTCAGTTAAATGTTAATAATCACATCTTTCCCTAACTTTAACATTTTGAGCAGAAAACAAATAAAATATATCATCAGTGGACATTTTGCTCATAAACCTTTGCTGTTCAGCATCAACATTTCGTGACCTGCCAACAACATGTCTTTATTATATTAATAGAAAACATATGATGGAACCCGGTATGGCAGTGTGCCTCACTTTTGTGTTTTTAATAGTTTTGGACAACAATGGTCCTTTTTCACAGCAGACATTTTGACTTGTCTTAGTAATGTAGGAACAGCACAGATGTTTTCTAATAACAATAACAATTGTGTTTTTCTTTTCAAGTGTCCCAGCCGGCATGCACCATACCAGGACCCTGAAACTGAACCAACTAAATTGAATTTAGCCATTATTAATCATTTTATTCACACCTATGATTTTACTATTTTGACTTGTCAGAATGTCTTTTCTGAAGAAGAAGGTGCATGACAATAGAGCAATAAGATAGAGTATATCAGGTTTTGGCTACACAGACATTACTTGTTAGTAGAATCAATTCATTGTTGGTGTTGGTCTTTTTATGGGAGTAATTTACAACAAGAAAAATAGAGAATATCACCAACCTTATCCTTTAACCGTTCTGTATTTTGAAGAAATACAAAGGAGATCCGTAACACAGTATTTATTTAAAGTTGTTTAACATTTACATTTAAACCATTAGTGCCTTATCTGTAAGGCAATTTTGTCCTTTTGATAAAAAGTTGTTGTGGAGTTGCACTGTGTTGGGAGTCTTGTTGTTCTAATAATGATATTTTGCAGTGTGTAAGAATTCAAACATCATCATTATGTGTTCTGACTATGAGTAAAACAACCCGTCGTGTTATGATTGCCATAGAAACTGTTTTATAAACTAAACTCTGGCTTTATTTATGCGACCTCCTGCCATCAGTACCACCACCACTCCCAGTTCCCTGCAGAGTTTGACTGTAAGCTGTAAATATGTGCTTTTCATCAGGATGTACTAATGGAACACGGAATGATTGGATACATTTTACTTGTTTTTCATAATGTTTTTGCACATGAAAGCTTGAAAACTCACCTTAGGTGCTTTTCTATATGAGACATGTAGTTTGTTCTGCTGGGCAACTCAGAGAATTCTATTATTCTGGCTCTGATTTTGTGAAAATCATACTTCAGTGTGGTGGCTAAAAATCAATCATGTATTATGCCTGTAATTCTGGACAGCTTAATCAGTATTTGTAACATAAACAATTCTCCCTCAAATGTAGAAGCCAACCGAAAAAAAGCAAGAGAAGAAACAGAAAATGAGGCACAAGCAGTGAAAAGAGAAGGAATACATCAAACATTTTCTGTTTGCAGTTGTTCATTGTCTTGTGTTTTGCACACTCCCGGCTGGCAAAAATGATGTGCTGCTGAAAAGTCCACATGAAAAAACAAACATTAACTTCATAAAGAAATGCTTGACACGTATGTTTTCTGTTTCTCCTTGGCAATGATGGTCAACAATTCTCAAGCAAATACTGTAGCTCTGCTAATTGTTTTTTATGCCGCAAGGAATAGATTAGGACCGAATGGTGACAGACAGTAGGCGGACAATGCTAGCCTGGATCCAGCACCATGGAACACTCGATTTTTGTCTTCACCCACATTAGTCACATGGCTATGGAATAAATTTGAGCAAAAACACAAATGGGGATTCGAGCTAAGCCGGGCTTGTAGATTGTTCATTTTGAATTTCACAATGTTTTTATACATGTGTGAACTAATTATTTCATAGCAGGGCCACTTCTGTCCCACAAATCCTTGGAAAATCTAGTTAGCGTAATATGGTAGTATTAGAAAAAGTGGGCCTCCATTCACTCAAGTGGAACTTGAAAGCCCAACAGAACAGTGCTTTGACTTTCTTATTTCTAACTTTAGAAAAGATGTTCATGAATTTAAATCAAGACTAGCTATAAAACACTTGGGGAAAATATATGAAAATCCAGTTTGAAATTTCTGGTAAGCAGATGTTGTTTTGAAGACTTTGTGAACTGCACTGTACTGTGATGTATGATGATTATTAAAGATGCAGTAAGAGAATAGAGAATGGGATGCAGAAGAGTTATACACAAACAGACTGTGCACACACACATGCGCACATACTGTCTTGTCCACACACACACACACACACACACACACACACACACACACACACACACACACATCTATCAAAATTATGCGTTTGAAAGGCTGGAGGTTATCAGGACACACATGCAAACATACACACACACACACACACACTCTCACACACACACACACACACACACACACACACACACACACACATAATGTGTGGGCCCACATTATGGGCCTGCTCCTCAGGAGTTGGCCCTTCTGTGACATTTGGAAAGGGCAAGAGAAGCATCACACACACACACACACACACACAAACAGCTTTGGCCTCCACACCATCAGGTGTCAGCATGGCCCCCCCATACAGAAGCTCAATACTCAGATTAACATCAGGAACCAGGATTAGCTTGCCCCTGCAGGGTTTGGACAGCACACACTCATTTCACCTGGCTGTCCTATAGTGTTTGGGTACCACCCACACAACCAAACAGCACACTAACACATACATGCATTTGGTGTAGCACGCACACAGATGTGCACAAGCATGAACAGGTTACAGTGAGGGGAAAAAAATATTTGATCCCCTGCTAATTTTGTACGTTTGCCCACTGACTAAGAAATTATCTATAATTTTAATGGTAGGTTTATTTGAACAGTGAGAGACAGATTAACAAAAAAATCTGAAAAACGCATGTCAAAAATGTTAGAAATTGATTTGCATTTGCATTTTAATGAGTGAAATAAGTATTTGACCCCCTCTCAATCAGAAAGCTGTGATTAGAAGCACACTCTTACAGGGAGTGCTCCTAATCACATTTGTTACCTCTATAAAAGACACCTGTCCACAGAAGCAATCAATCAATCAGATTCCAAACTCTCCACCATGGCCAAGACCAAAGAGCTGTCCAAGGATGTCAGGGACAAGATTGTAGACCTACACAAGGCTGGAATGAGCTACAAGACCATCACCAAGCAGCTTGGTGAGAATGTGACAACAGTTGGTGGGATTATTCGCAAATGGAAGAAACACAAAACAACAGTCAATCTCCCTCGGTCTGGGGCTCCATGCAAGATCTCATCTCGTGGAGTTGCAATGATCATGAGAACAGTGACGAATCAGCCCAGAACTACACAGGAGGATCTTGTAAATGATCTCAAAGTAGCTGGGACCATAGTCACCAAGAAAACAATCGGTAACACACTACGCCGTGAAGGACTGAAATGCAGCACCGGCAAGGTCCCTCTGCTCAAGAAAGCACATTTACAGGCCCGTCTGAAGTTTGCCAATGAACACCTGAATGATTCAAAGGAGAACTGGGTGAAAGTGTTGTGGTCAGATGAGAACAAAATCAAGCTTTTTGGTATCAACTCAACTCGCTGTGTTCGGAGAAGGAGGAATGCTGCCTATGACCCCAAAAACACCATACCCACCGTCAAACATTGAGGGGGAAACAATATGCTTTGGGGGTGTTTTTCTGCTAAGGGGACAGGACAACTTCACCGCATCAAAGGTACGATGGACGGAGCCATGTACCGTCAAATCTTGGGTGAGAACCTCCTTCCCTCAGACAGGGCATTGAAAATCGGTCATGGATGGGTATTCCAGCATGACAATGACCCAAAACACACGGCCAAGGCAACAAAGGAATGGCTCAAAAAGATGCACATTAAGGTCCTGGAGTGGCCTAGCCAGTCTCCAGACCTTAATCCCATAGAAAATCTGTGGAGGGAGCTGAAGGTTCAAGTTGCCAAACATCTGCCTCAAAACCTTAATGATTTGAAGAAGATCTGCAAAGAGGAGTGGGACAACATCCCTCCTGAGATGTGTGCAAACCTGGTGGCCAACTACAAAAAACGTCCTCTGTGATTGCCAACAATGGTTTTGCCACCAAGTACTAAGTCGTGTTTTGCAGAGGGGTCAAATACTTATTTCACTCATTAAAATGCAAATCAATTTACAACATTTTTGACATGCGTTTTTCAGAATTTTTTTGTTGTTATTCTGTCTCTCACTGTTCAAATAAACCTACCATTAAAATTATAGACTGATCATTTCTTTGTCAGTGGGAAAATGTACAAAATAGCAGGGGATCAAATAGTATTTTCCCTCACTGTAAGAATTATTGTTTAGCAGAACTTAATGATGAAGGTTGACTTCAGCAAATGAAACTAAGGGAATGAATATCGTCATTGAAGGTCCTCACAAGTATAGCATCGTAGATGTGTGTGTGTGTGTGTGTGTGTGTGTGTGTGTGTGTGTGTGTGTGTGTGTGTGTGTGTCTATTTCAGAGGGAAACAATGGTAAATAAAGGGAGGGAGAGCCTTTAACCCTTGCTGTATATTCATGTAAATCCTCCTTCTCCAGTTACAGTTAGAACAGCAGAATATTGCATTAATGCTGTTCGTCATCTCACATTCGCAAGGCTGTAAGATTCATTCTGGGAAATTATTTCTGCTACAAAGTACAGAATAGTTGAAAAACTGCCTCTGCAACAAAACTCTGCCCCATCCTTGAGTGTCTGTGCTGTCTTACATAACGATGCCTCATCAGCCACCTCACAGCAAGTGAGCTTGTTCAAAATCCTTATGAGGCGTCTCTTTTGTCGTTTAAATGGTCAGATTTAGCAAAGGATTGCCTGGCTTGACCAGAGCTCTTCTCACCAGTCAGTCAAAATCAGATCATTGATTTCTCTGATGCGAGGTCTGAAGAAAGGGCACGCTAAGAAAGTGTCTGAACAAAGAAACACACTGCTGGCCTGGTTTAGAGCATGACAGCATGTCAGACCTCTACGTCTCCTCTATTAGAGATGCTTTGTCCCGTGGTCTTCTCTATGTATTAAACTAGGAAATACAGATGCCTCTGCAGCCACAGTGTGCTTTTCATTCTGAAAGGTTAGCATACGAGCTGCAGCCCTGAGACTGGGGTCAATACAGCAGGTTTGCCTGTTTTTATCTCCTCTGTCTGTCTGAGAGGCTGCAGCCCCTCTGGTTCGATGAGTCACTCACCAGGCTGCAGCAGAAAACAATGTTGTTCTACTGCCACCTTGTGGTAACTGTAATTTGAGATTTGAAAGTGTTTTGATTCCAAAAATCCCTCCTTCTCACAAAATGATCTCATTACAGTAAAACAGCATTTGCCACTAGCACTTTTTTCAAAGGTAAAATGTTTGCTACTACAAGGCACCACTGAAAAATAAGCCGAGTGTAATTACTAATTATGTTTTAGATATGAATTACATTATTGTGTTGACAAAATGAATAATTAGCACATTTAATCTACTTTAATGCCAAAATTAAGTATATTTAATTACTGTTTTATTGATATACACATCACGAAACTGATCTGCATAATGGAATGCAGAGGACACTGTGGCCAAAAGTATATGGACACATAGCTTGTACTTTTGGTCTGGGGTTGTTTTCTTATAGTTTGAGCTCTAGTCTGGAACTAGGGAAAATCTTAATAATACAATAAACAGTGCTTTTTAGTCCATAGTGCTAGTAGTATAGTAATAGCTTCGGTCATAGTCATAGTCCTTGCTTATATTTTGTGCACTAGTGCCATTTGCTTCCCCCAGGTAAAGGCTTCAAAACACAATCCATATCCATGACTTGCTCTCAAACACTCATGGGCATTACATACACCTACACACAATGTACAGTAGCACACTTTGCTCCAGTGGGCAGTATCTGCCTCTTCTTGCTTTAGTTTAAGTCCAAAAGCAATTCAACCCAGACACCTGAGAATACCACACAGACAAAAGTGAGAACGAGACAGAGAGAAAGAAAAAGACAATGTCTGTGTACATGAGGTACTTTCAATTAAGAAGCTGGGACATCGAACAGTTAGTGAAGCCCAGAAGTGCTGACAGGTGTTACTCTCTCACACACACACACACACACACACACACACACACACAGGCTTTCTCATACTGTTGTAATTGAAAGCTGTCACTTTGAGATTTTCTCTTCCAGAGGGATTTGCACTGGTTGACTGGAGCTGCAGGATTTCAGTCGTCTCTTCTCTTTGATATTACTCCTCACCTCTAGATTACACTGCTCTTTCTCTCTCTGTTAGTGTTGTATAATAATAATAATAATAATAACTCCCTCTCCTATATACACACGCAGACCTGCTAATAAATTATCTTATCACAATTTTAGCTGTGATAAAAAGCAAGACACTAAACCACCACAGATTAATAAAGAGATTGGTGACTCCGAAAGTGAATTTAATTTGGTCTCCAGTTCAATTCACTCCATAGTGACAGCATCGGTCTAATTTGCCAGGGTTATACCATGATGAGCCCAGGTAGTTGTGGCTTGAAAGTGACTGCAGTTGAAGTAATGGCGAGGTTGAGGCATTTGAAGCAGAATAATTTAAGTTTGTCACTTCGTAAATCTCACTTATTCTCTGAGGTCTAAATTTTCTCCCCCTCTCTTCCATTCTCTCTCTCTGCTATGTCCAAACAGTGTAATTCATTCATTATGGATTAGGCCCTAAATTAGGTTAGCACATATTTAATCATTCATGTGGGCTCACTTCTTTGACTGGCCTGCTGAATCATTAATTATGAGTTTTGGAGATGCTAATTTGTCCTATGATCCGCATGAGCATCTGAAAGCTGGAGGAACTGATGTCTGTTTTTACGTTGTTTTCTACCTGCACAATTTGTTGTCTGAGGACTGATTTTCTTTTTCTAAATATTACCTTCTCAGTAAAAAGCTGGTTTGGAAAATGTTTTTTTAAGCACTTTAAAGACTGACTGGCATTTTTAATAATATATTCAATACAATCATTGTGGAAGTGAAATGACTAACTTACAGATCTTACCAGTTGTTCAGCGATCTACAGGTCTGTATGACCCTGATTATGAAATATGGCATGTGCGTTAGAATTATTTACAATAACAGCATACATTTTTAAAATATGGTGAAAAGCTTACAATCTCACAGTAATTTATCCACTCACACACACACACACACACACACACACACACACACACACACACACACACACACACACACATACTGCACATGCTCAGTGAACTGTCCAAACTGTATACCATCTGGTTATCTGCATTCATGGGCACAAGGTGTGATAATCAGAGGTGCAGTGTTTGAAGAACTACGCCCAACAATGTTACTGAGAAGATGTATTCTGAATGACTTGTCTCAATAATATAATAAAAGAATAACATCCACTTCTTGTATTTGTATTAAATTCTGTGCCAATTAATCCACACCTGACAGCTTGTGTGTAAGCAGGAATTGGGAACTAATTTGGGGAAAATTTCTCTTCCCCTCTTACAGTTTCAGCTGAACACCATGGTCCAGCTCTGCTCTGTATCTTACATTCCACACTCTGCTGCTCCCGTGTGCTTTGCTCTCTATTTGCCCAGTGGTGGTGTTGCCTTCCCTCTTTAGGTAGAAAAGTCTAGCTTCAGTTGGATTAATAACTTATGTATATGTTTCATGTCTCTGCAGTGTGGACACTATGGCCTTTTTAAACTTCCACAAGCCTTCCATGTAGCACATCTTTGAATGTAGTAAGTGGTGAAGTGGTAAAGCAAAATCATATTTATTGATCAGTGTGCTGAATAGATTACAGCCTCAGCCATGGCCAAAGTTGCACTATAGGCACATAATAATAGTCAATTCCTTTAGGGAGTGGGATTTTTCTTTGAAAGGATGCCAGAGGAAACCAATAGGCTTAGAAGTGCTGAGGGTCTCACATCTAAACTCCTGTAGGGTTTGCCTCCATACATTTTATCCCTAGAAAACTTCAAAGCCACAGCATCTGTTCTAACACAGTGGAGGACAGGGTTTTCACCACTGCATAGATATCATGTTTATCCTTTAAAGGAACAAATGCACTCAGGGTTTGATTCACTTTACATATTTTATTCTTGTCTAATGTTTTGTTAGTTTTGTAACTTTAGAAACATTATTCCATTTTAACAGCATTTTAACAGTATTAGTATATTAATATATTTTAATTTAACATTTGAAACAACAAATAATTAAACATCTCTCTTTGTTCCTGCTCCCCAACAATGCCCCGGTCATCAAACGTGTGAAACCTACAACGAGGATCGTCAAGATCTGGTTGAAGGTGATGATGACTCCATTCTTTAGCATCAATTCCAGCTCGCCGGGCTGGAGTGTGTGTGCTGCTCAGGCCACCACAAACTCTCAGATTATTTTTCATACTTACACCAACTCTGTCCTGGATTACATCAACAGGTGTGTGTGGATAGAGTGAAAACACACAAAACAATAAAAACCATCAACATTCAGAAGCCCTGGATGAACAGAGAGGTTTGCCTCCAGCTCAAAGCCAGAGATGCAGCCTTCAGGTCTGGAGATCGAGAGGCTCACAGCTCAGCCAGGGCCAACCTGAGGAGGGGAATCTGCTAGACTAAACACACACACAAACAGAGGATTGAGGGGTGCTTCAACTCCTTGGACCCCCAGCGTATGTGGCAAAGAATACAAACCATCACAGACCTCAAACCACCCAGCACTGTGCCTCCCTCCCTGACAAGCTCAACCACTTCTACACTTGCTTTGAGCAAGGAAACAAGGAGGTCACCCCCAAAGTGGATCTCCCACCTGGTAAGCCACATTCTCCACCTCAGATGTTTGCTGTACTCTGAGCAAGGTGAATCCACAAAAGGTAGGTGACCCAGATGGAATACCCTTTCCTCGTACTTAGAGCCTGTGAGGAGCAGCTGGCCGAGGCCTTTACGGACATTTTCTGTCTGTCCCTGGCCCGGGCAGGTGTCCCCACTTGTTTCAAGACAGCCACCATCATGCCCATACCGAAGCACTCCACTGCTTTAGCACTTAATGACTTCCGTCCTGTCACACTCACCTCCATCATCAGCAAGTGCTTCGAGAGACTGGTCCTTTCTAACCTCAGATCCTATCTACCTGCTACATCAGACCCACACCAGTTGCAAAATCAGGTCAACAGAGAATGCCATCTCTGCCACGCTTCACTCTGCCCTGATCCACCTGGAAAGTTAAAATACATATGTCTGGATGCTGTTCATTTACTTCAGTTTCTGTGATCCCCTCCAAGCTGATCTCCAAGCTCAGCCAACTTGGTATCAGCACACCCCTCTGCATCTGGACTTCCTGACTAACAGACTCTAGTGTGTGGTAACTGCTCCGCATTAGATCATAAAGCACTACAGAGTGTAGTAAAACCTACCCAACGGATCTCCAGCCACCAGTCACCCACCATCGAGAACATTTATCAAAAGCGCAGCCTGGGCAGGACCAGAAACATCTTCAATGATAACCAAGGACTTTCAACTTTGCCAACTTTGGCTTAGAAAGTGACCCCTTCATGACCTGAGGAAACCTGTGTCATATAACCCCTGAAATTCTTTACAACAGGAGCTCACACCAGCAGTCTCAGGGACATATTGTACATACAGGCATAGCATTACTGCACTTATCTGTATAAAACACTGTATTTATGCACTTCTGGTTAGTTTCATTAACTGCATTTCTTTAGCTATGTACCTGTACTCTGCACAAAGACAATAATGATGACGCTAATCTATATTTTTTAAAAACAACAAAAAAACTTGAAACTTGGACTTGTTTTGTTAATTACATTGTTTCTGTCAGTATGTCTGTCACATGGTGTTCTCTCTCATGTCCCTGCACTGAAAACGGCATTCATGTTGAACTTGGAGATATCTGTTTGTTGTCAAGGTGAGGTTCAGAGTAGAAAAGCTCTCCGTATTTAAACTTAAAAAGTAGTACACAAAAAAAAAAAAAAGTTTTACCATTTTACCAGTCAACCCAGGTTTTTGGGAGTACAACATTGGGTTGGATCCCATTACTTTTGGAAACCAGAGATTATTTACTATAATAAATTAAAAGACTGAAAGACTGGCATCAAGGAGGCGGAGTGGAGACATCAGCAGAGACTGGAGAGAGACCTCAACACCAACAACACCAAAGATATGTGGCAAGCCATCAAGAACATCACAGGCTACAATAGCTGGAGTTTCCCCATCACGGGTGAGGCCACATTACCAGCTGTAAAGTCTACTCCACCTCCAAAACAATGGCCACTGTCCGTATCCAAAGCAGATGTGAGGAGAGTCCTGCTGAGAGTGAATATCAGTAAATCAGCTGGGCCTGATAACATTCCTGGCCGTGTACTAAAAACCTGTGCCAATCAGCTAGTTGATGTTATTACAGACATTTATAACATCTCACTGTCTCAGGAGAGGGTTCCCACCTGCTTCAAGACAGCCACCATCGTTCCTGTACCTAAAAAGTCTGCTGTGTCTAGTCTGAACAACTACCGCCCTGTGACTCTCACCCCGATTCTGATGAAGTGCTTTGAGAAACTGGTCCTTCAGCCAGCCTAATCCTAACCCTCACCAGTTTGCTTTCAGAGCCTACAGATTCACAGAGGACGCCATCTCCATTGCCCTCCACTCAGCCTTCACACACCTTGAGAAAAACAACACCTACATCAGAATGCTGTTTGTGGATTTCAGCTCTGCAGCGTTCAACACAGTCTCCCCCATGAAACAGATCAGCAAACTCAGCACTCTGGGTTTAATTACAACACTCTGCAACTGGATACTTGACTTCTTCACAAACAGAGCCCAGTCAGTTCAGACTCATCTCCTCCACTCTAGTGCTCAACACCGGAGTCCCCCAGGGCTGTGTGCTCAGCCACCTCCTGTTCATGCTGTACACCCACGACTGCATCCCCCGACATGGAGAGAACTCTGTTGTGAAGTTTGCAGATGACACCACCATCATCGGCCGGATTTCAAACAACAATCTTGTTATATAGAGAGGAAATTGATAATCTTGTAAAGTGCTAATCTTGTGCTTGGAGAACAACCTACTGCTCAACGTGAGCAAAACCAAGGAGCTAACTGTTTTCAGGAAAAAGGAGATAAAGACACACACTCCTGTCTACATCAGTGGTGCTGAGGTGGAGCAGGTGAATAGTTTCAGGTTGCTGGGAATCAGTATCACAGAGAACCTGACATGGACATCTCACATCTCCATGCTGGTAAAGAAAGCTCAGAAACGCCTGTATTTCTTGAGGAAGCTAAGAAGGTGAAATTCCTGTGCCAAGTACTTTACAGAGGAGCAACAGAAAGCATCCTGACTGAAAACATCACTAACTGGCATGAGATGTGCACGGCCCAGGACCAAAGGGCTCTGCAGCGGGTGATTAAAACCGCTCAGAAGATCATTGTTACCCATCTCCCAAGCATCAGTGATATTTCTGAGGTGAGGTGCCTACACAGAGCCCAAAGGATACTAAAGGACAGTACCCACCCAGCCACAGCCTGTTCACCCTGCTACCTTCTGGGAAGAGATATAGAAGTTTCAGCTGCCACCCCACCAGACTGCAGAGCAGCTTTCCCCCGAAGATATCAGACTCTTAAACTCTAATTCATCATCACCACTGCCTCAATGATTATAGTGTATTTCTTTGTACCATTTTTATGAATGCTTCTAGATTATTGGATATTGTCTGCTGTGTAGCAGAAGAGTTACAAACTCAGTTTCACTATATAACCAGTTATATTGTGACAAATAAATGTACCTACCTACCTACCTAAAAATTCACTCAGCCACCACTTCTATGTACAGACCAACAACAATTTAAATGCTCAGTATTCTGTCAGGAAGGGAAAACAGAAGGGACATTGAGAGATGTGCCTGTGAGTTTGGCAGTAGCATAAACGAACCAGTAAGAGGCGCCCTTGTGTCATTTACTCCTGGAGATAACCAGCATTTATCAGAGTTTGCAGAAAACTTCAAATTCATGGAGGTGTGATAATCAGAGATGCAGTGGTTAAAGAACTATACCCAACAGTAGGCTACTACTGAGAAGATGTGTTCTTAATGACTACTCTCAACAATTATACTTAAATAATAAGATCCAGTTATGTAGTATTTTCTGCATCATACGCTTTAATTAAGAGGTTTTTTTGTTCTGAATGTGATATCCTTGCATAATGCCCATGCAATATGGATTGTAGCTTATGTGTGTTATGAATTAAATAAAATTGAGCTCTTGTTTTTTAAATGAGTTTTGCTAATTTGACTTCGGGGAACACCTAACATTGCCACGGAAGCAGCAAGATTTGTCAGAGAATGGCACAGCCTCAGGGAAAACTCAAAATCACATGAGCTCCCTCCAAATCAGTCTCCTCTTTTAGATTATCGTTGTTTCTTCAGGTGTTCTTACCATTAGGCTATCATTACATTCAATGTAAATATGATCCCATTATATATATTATATATTATCTGTTTTCTAATAATTTGTTTTCAATATTTGCTTTTATTGTATCATATACTAGTGTAATATCCGAATTTGTGTACTTTTCTTTTTGCGAACGTACGTGATGACGTCGTCCAGAAGGATTAACTGTCGATATCCGACAAATCGAACAAGAGCGGAAGTGAAGCATGAGGGGAAAAAATAGATGTTTTGTGTATGAAGTTAGTGAGCTAACGTTAACTTATATTGTCATTGGAGTAATACGTTAAACACGCGAAGGTGATTTGCTGAAGAAAGCATTTTCATTCTGTTTGATATCGTCCGAAATTATATAGTTCTCCTGGACTAACGTTAAATCGCCACTTTCTCTGAGAAGAGGAACAAAGTGTCAGGTAACGTTCACTTACAAATCGGCGAGCTAACGCAAACTAACAAACCCAATTGTCACACTGTGTCGTTGTCTGATTTCTTATGTTGTTAGCCATATATCAAAAGTAACGGTAGTCATCAACGTTTGATGAAGTAGATAACGTTAGCCTTTACTAACGTTATTTTGTGGTGTTTACATTATCACAATAAAGCAACAACGCCGGGCGAATTTAGAGCAATGCCGACTAACTAGTTACCGGCTGGCAAACGAACTAACGGTAGCTGATGTTAATGCTAACTTAGCTGTTGGATTTGGGGGGCCTTATATCTGTACCTTTTCCTCTCTGACGCCAATTTAACTTGGAGCAAGAGTGCCGATCATTCGTGTTGATAAAATACTTAATGTACCAAATACATCTGACTCTGCATAAGTAATGACGCTCCCATGTGTAGTCTGCTGTGTACAGTGTACTGAATGGGAACTTGAAGGCTAACTTAGAGAGAACATTGCATACAATGCACGGAGGGACTATGTGAGGGTGCCAGCAGCACGTTTTTACGCAGGATCCGTCAAATGGCTTAATCCACCTTATTTTCCTACCTGTGTCCATACTGATATGAAAACAGAGTATTTTCAATGTCCTCATTGTATGATGAAATGTATCAGGCTGTATGAAATGTCTGTCTTAACAGCTAGGCTCTGATTGAAGAGGGGGAACCAAAGCATGATGGATTATTTAAAACGAACATGTCAAAGACCAAAGGGAGCTAAGTTGTTAAGTTGCCTTTTGCCTTATTGAAATTACTACTGTTTTTTGATATATTGTGTGCCCTGTCATCCAGGATGGATCCAGCTCTACTGAAGGAGAGGGAGTTGTTCAAGAAAAGAGCTCTGTCCACTCCAGCTGTAGAGAAGAGACACGCTGCCTCAGACTCTGGATCACACAAGAAGAAGAAGCCCCGAGTTGACAAGGAGAGCTCGTCAGGGTCCAAACACAGTGCCGGTAAGCGAAAAAGATTTTTTTTGACAGTTTTGCAATCTCTAAAAGAAAACTGCAATGGGAGTTCAGATGATGCTACAGAAAGTGAAAGAAATATTTTATTGATTGTTATTTAAACCTTATTTTCTCTAAAACAGACCACCAATGGTGTCTATTGTAATAATGGTTGTTTTTGGTAGTATTACATTTTCTGTTTTATTACCTTGAGCCAGTTAATTACTTGAGGAATTCAAATCAGTAATTGAAATGATATTCCTAGCACTACTATTCAATATCTGTATAATACAGGCACTAAGGACATCTCCATGAATTGAAGTATTTGTCATTAATTTAACAGCATATTCTTAAAAGTTGTTAATTATTTTAACCCTCTGGTTAAGGCCATGTTTTTGACATTCCTACATACCTCAGGTCTTTAGCGACCCGGCACTTGTATAACACAGATTCAGCCATATATTAAAATTATATAGCTTGTAAACTTTGGAACTTTTATCATTGTACAATAACAATTTTTATAACAATAATATTTTTTTTCAATTTAATTCAATTTTACAATCATTTATAGATGTCAGACAATGTTTTTTCCCCCGTAATTCATTAATATATTCCATGTTTATACTGTACTATCTTACACATAGGCAACTATAAATCTCATAGACTGCCACCCACCAAACCCAAGTTAGTCTACTTACATGTTTATTGCAGCATGGTCGAGGTAGTTGAGGCAACTATATAAATTTCCCTCATCCATCCGACTTCTTTAGAGACCTCTGCTTGGACTGTGTCTTACATACCCCATGTTGTCTGAAGTTGCTTCATCATTCTAGTGCACCACTTCTGCTTTTGAACGACCTGATTCATCAATGGCACAAAAGTTTTCTCAAATATCAAAGAACATGCTTGCTCTGCACTATACCTGACATCGTAGTGCTGCAATATGTTACTGTGACGTAAGATAAAAAAACGTACATTGTGTCTGTATTTATTCATTGTAACGTTGAGACCACAGAGAAACACATTACCCTCAATCACTTGCGTCCAGCATACCGTGAATAAAAAATGGACCCCGTAGGCCTATAACCATTTTAGAGAAAATCATTAGAATAAATGCTTTTTATCAGTTTTAACATTTAACACCACAACATTGTAAAAACAGTAGTATGAGGAATACCAGAGAGTCGAGAGTCATCATCTTGATTTTCCCCACCCAACACTAAAATGTAGTCTAGGCTAGGCTCTATATCCCCTTTCCTCTTCCCTGTATGCGTCTGTTCTTTTAGCAGAAAAAAAAGTCCGGCACATAATTCAGTGACAATTTATTAGGCATTTTGTGGTAAGGCATACAAAATCATACATTGCGTTCAATATGACATGATAAATTACACCACTGTGCAGCAATCAAGTTTCACTTGTCATGAGATAATGTTGCAATGCTAAACATGTTGACAACACTGGCATACAATTTACTAAGGAGCAGAAAAACACAGGCTTTATCTGAAGCAACGATGCTGTCCAGCTATACTCGGTAATTTTCTTGTTGTACGTCAGGTCCTGTTGGGAAAAATAGGATATTCAAGTCTGTAGATTTGGACTGCGTTTTCTCACACACGTGCAATACTCACAGGGCAGGTGTCGTTGAACAAGAATACTAGCTAATGTAGGGTCTGATTAGTGTTTTTTTTTTGTTACTGTGTGTTTCCATCCACACTCCTAGTACTATTATTACTAGACTACTCAGGTGCTCTCTGGTAGTATTTCTGGTATAAAATATAGCTTTAAGGGTCTGCCCTAAGTGTTAAGTGGTAGTGAATGTAGATGTGTGACAATTCCCTCCTAATTTAAATGAAAAGCTAATTAGACTCACTGCCAGATAAACTGCCCCCTTCCTTTTTCACTTTGCCCTGTTACCTTGTCTCTTCCCTCTGCATCCTTATTTGTGAACAATTGAACCACTATTGGGCAGTTTTAAAAGTTCTTTGAGGGGTAGGGGGGAGGTCAACGCTGTGATATTTCCCAGTTCAGCATTGAAGCCCGAATGCTCACTCTTATCTTTCACCTCGCTGCCCCTATACCACCTCAGTGAGGGACTCTGGCTCCTTGCACATGCTGGTCATGAGCTTGCTACAGCTTGCTGGACCTTCCTCCTGTAGCTGCTGATGTGTCTTCCCTTTGGCACAGCACCCACAGTCCAGTAGCTCGTAGAGCACGGCCAAGGCGGCCAGAGACAAGACAGTGAGGATGAAGAGCAGCAGGATGATAAAGCAGGCTACATTCCAGCCGTCGTGGAAAGGGTAGACCTCCTGGACCTGGAACGAGACATGGGAGAGAGGTGCCGCCTCTGGGTGCCATAGGAGATTACTTGGCTGTGTAGTGGTAGTGATGTTGGCCATGATTTCTGATTTTAAACGATAAAGAACAGGGAGAAAGACACATTGTTAATGCCTGTGACAGTGTTGGGTTCCAGGTTTCACGGCGAGTTGGTGAAGGCTTTATGGAAGCCAAATTTGAAAAATTATAGGTTGTAAAAATACTTACTTCTTATAAAATATTCACATAAACATTTACTTTTAATTGGCTCTGTAGTGCCAGAATTTGAAAATAATATATATCAAAAGATATAGATATAGATATATATATAGAAATATAGATAGAGATATAGATAGATATCGAGATAGAGAGATATATAGATATATATAGAGATATAGATAGATAGAGATATAGATATATATAGAGATATATTATAAAAATCTCTACAGATGTTCATTTCATTTTCACTTTGACACAGCTAATGTGCAGTCTGACAAGAATGTAGTCTCACTAGAGACCACAAGCAGAATGAGAGAGCCATTTCCTCGCCTAAAACCATCAGGGCTTCTCTTAGGTAATTTGCTGCAATGTGATTATGATAGTAATACATAATTATCTATCATATAGGGTAACATGCTGTAAGAGGAGAAAGTGCAATGTCAGTGTGTACACAAAATATACCCTGGCCTACAGAAAGGATGTTTAGTTACAGAAGACAATGTGTTACTAGAGCAAAAGGTTGTATTGAAAAACAGCACAAACCCCACTGAGGCCATCTGCTCGGAACAAAAATAGACTTAAAAGCCCAGTAGAAAAGGATAGCTGCACAGTGAAATGTGGCACCTACACTGGGTTTGCATCTCTTTGGCCACAACACCTGACTAAAAAGGGATCTAGCAATAAAGTTAAAGGATGTTCTGCAATGTGCACACTGTCAGGCCGTTTGTCTCTCTTCAGCTTTCCTTCCACATTTTCAGCCAAAGCCGACCGTCTTTAGTCCTCAGGGAACAGTGTGCCAGTATTTCTGCCCACACGCACGCATTCACACGTGCGCACATACATGCTAAAACACACACATGCACACACACGATCGCAGACATTTTCAGCTGACCCAGATTACTGGAGTGAACCACGGGAATGAGTTGAGGGAGAGGGGCATAAGTGCTTCTTTTTACACTAGGCTAATCCTGTAAGGTTACTTGTCTTTATGTGTATTTTCTGTGAAAGCTTGCAACTGGGCTTACTGTGTGTAAAAACACATGCTTCCATGTATGCAAGATAGATTTGTGGCATCTTAGTGAATGTGAGTGAAGAAGTGAGTGAATTTTAGTGCACTTATAGGAAATAGGTGAATACTCTTTGTGTGATTGTAACTTTTCCGTGTTACCTGAAACTGTAATGCGATAGAAGCCATTGTTGCAGGGGCTTCATTTGTCTCACCTTACAGGATTGACTAGTAGTCCTTACCTAGGTACTGCACATGTGCAACTCCCAACAAAGGTCGAATATAAGTAAGATGCTTCACTCGGTATCTAAAACGGAGCGGTCACCACACAGGGTGAAAAGAGGAGCTGCAGCAATGTGCAGTATGACAAAAATATGGTGAAAATGAAACCATGTAAACCTATTCTGGTACAAGCCCTTATGAACCTGAAAGTGAGCATAATATGACCACTTTAAGTACAGTTTTGGTTTTGTCTGAAAACAATTTACACTTGCTTTTGAAAATAAATCAGCCTCTGGTCATAGTTCAAGCTCAAGCTAACTTTTCCTGCATGCTGATGACAAAATACTTAGATCATGATGGTATGATTTATATCAGGCTAGGTAAAACAGGAAAATAATGACTAATAAGGGGGTCACAAACAGTTAACTCTATTTACTGTTGCTGGTAATTGGTTTATGGGAGCAGACTGAAGCACATCTGTTGACAGTGTGCACAGAATGCAGTGAGTGTTTTGTGGTGTTTCCTTCTCAGTTGATGCAACTTATCTCACTGTTCCCTCTTTAGTATCCTCTTGTCGCAGACCCAGCTCATAATATCAACTTCACTTCAATTCATTGCCATGACAACAACCTATTTTACTAATTTGTCTCGCCTGGTATTGCCACCCCCACCCCCGTCACACGCAGATTGGCTCCCTACAGCATCTGCTCATCTCGCCCTAAATGAGCCCCACCCCATCCAGGCTCTTAAAGGTGTTGTAGGAAGAGATATTGTTCTCTGGCTACATAGCAGCTGGCTCTCCCCAAACACACAAACACAAACACACACCAAACACACTCCCAGTCCCCCCTGGTCAGCACCTCACAGATGTCAGTCCCTCATTGATTTGTCTTGAGAGCTGCAGTTTGCACCGAGTCATGCATCTCCACCAACACAGACAAGACGCACATGAGTACACATAAAGACCTAGAAACACACACACACAGTCTCTGATGCTTGCTGTTCAAGCTGTTAGAGAGCAGACAGACAGATCCATGTTTATTTAATCTAATGCGTGTTTGCTCAGACTTGGACTAAATTTTACAATTTCCATCTAAATATCTTGGCTTAGTTGTTGTTCTAGTATAGATTACATGTTTACATACATAGTTGCTGGATGTGGTTCTGTGTGATTTTAGGTTGCTCTACTGCAGAAGGAATTAGGTTTATATAAACCAGCTGCATTTTAAAAATGTATGATTTTACCCTGTAAACGCCGGATTACTCACAAGTGACCCTTGTAGTCCTAGCTACACAGCGAGACCAAGAACAGCCAACAGCATGTAGGTTAAATGCATAGTGTGGATTGTGATCTGTTGATATCAAACACGCACACGTTATTCTGATTATGCTATTCCCAGTAATATGCAGACTCACCTGTGCGTCTGGCTTAGTCTTTAGAAGATGCAAGTCAACAGATGCACTCTCCTCTTTTTTTTGGTGCTCCACCTACCGCTCTGTCCTCCACTCTCTCCCTGCTCTGCGTTCACTCCTCAACCTGTTTTCCTCCTCAGCGCACTCATGCACTTTCAGCCGTTGCCCGTGCACTCGCTCGCTCCCTCCTCCGCCACTCCTTGCAGCTCTTCATGCCTGGGCTGAACGGCATGGGCTCCTCTCCATCATTGGCTTTTCTTTTTAGCCCTGCCTCTGCACCATTCGATAATCGGCCTGTCACAATTCCAGTGTCCTGCCCCCAGCGCTGCTCACAGCAACAGAAGCTCCCGCCCACACCATGAATCATTCATGAATCAGTGTCTGTTTTCAGCTTTGACTGAGTGCTGAGTGCAGGCCAGACATTCGGGAGGGGACATTTGTTACATTAAACAATAAGAGAAAAACAAGAAAATTTTGTAGATCTCTTACTGCATTGACGCTTTATTGATGCTTATGTTGTTCCTTAAATTTAAGTCTTTGGACAAAAGTAAATGTAATACAGCTGGTGATTTTCAATAAATCCCATGAAAAGACAAGTTTTAATAGCTTTTTCCTTATTATCTATTTCCTTATTTTGAGTCGATCCCACATAAACTGTCCTGCTGCTGTAACTACAGCCCCTGTGTAATCAGCTGATATTATCAGCGACCCTATAATGATACATTTCGTTCAAACTACAGCGCCCCTGTGTAGGAAATCACTTAGCCTTGTTTATAATTGAATATCTGTGACCCTTTTTAATGAATTACATCTTCAGTGGGAACAAATGGGATTGAGTCTGAATGCTACAGAGAGGACGGAAAATATTGAGACGGATTGACAAATATTTGGTTTTAATCTGCAGCTCAGGATGTAGAGCAGCTGTCCAATAATCAGAAGGTCAGCAGTTCCCTCCCCGGGTCTACATGTCGAAGTATCCTTAGGCAAGATACTGAACCCCAAATTGCGAATGTGTATGAATGTGTTCATTTCATTTCTGTTCCTGATGAGCATTTGGCACCTTAGCCTCTGCTCATCACTGTGTGAATCTGTGTCAAGGGAGTGAATGCGATGTAGTATAAAAGCGCTTTAATTGGTCAGAAACACTAGAAAGGTGCTATTCAAGTACAGACCATTTACCATTTTCATGAAATTTGTTATGATAAGAACACTGTAGAATAAATTAGACTGCTTAAATAAATAGAAATTTATATTGTCATCTGGTTGTTGTCGTCTGATGGTTTGAAAACAAGCTGGTGTGCAAATAATTGCTATTGATTTTTAACAGTTTTACCAGCAAAACATTTCTCACGGCTTATGTCTGCCCATATGCATAATGTGACATTTAAATATTTTGCCTAAACTTTTCATTCTCTTTGTCTCGACACAGAGTCTAGTAATGGAACCTTTAACATCAAGACAAGCTCTGGTTACAAGTTTGGCTGCCTAGCCAAGATAGTCAATTATATGAAGGTAAGCCTCTGAAAACATTTATTTTTTACTTAAAAAAAAGAAAAAGAAATGTCCACGAGCAATTTAGTCATGATTGTATGATTCTTTGACATTTTGGCCCCTACAAATGAGCACCGTATCAGAAAAAAGGTGTTTCAGTCTGATGGATTTTGTTCCTCTCCAATTTTATTTAAGCTGTCACAACAGCATCCACTTGATTGCTTGATTTTATACTTGTCATCAACTCCGTCAAAGCTCTTTTAAAAGCTTGACTTGTTGTGTCAGCCCACGAAGTCAGTTGTGTCCTCTGCGTAACATTTGGTCCCCGGTCTTTCTTTTGGTATGTTAACAGCTTGTTTATCATGCTGTGGCTCTGCAAAGAGGCAGCGAGGCCCTGTCACACTAGCTGTCTGACTCATCCCTCGCTGCAGAACTCACACTCAAGTTGACAGATTTCCTTTTAATGTGTGCGTGCTTAATGCCATCTGTTTAACACAGAGTTTTAAACCGTGTAAAATACCCTGACCGTTGGATGTAAGGCACAAAATCACTGTGGACATTTGGCTAAAACCCGGTCAAAGGCGTGGAGCCAAGCATTGCTTACATTTTAAAATAAGTGCTTAGGAGGACTTTTATACTTTGTTGACTCTGTGTGTGTGTTTTGTTTGTTAATTCATGTGATTTTCGGTCTTCATTTTTTTTTTTTTTTTTTACTCAGACAAGGCATCAGAATGGCGATACACACTTCCTGACCCTAGATGAGATTCTGGATGAGACCAAACTTCTAGACATCAGCATGAAACAGAAACAGTGGCTCATGACTGAGGTGTGTTTGTGTTTCTTAAGTATTATATTGCCTATTATTTATCATCAGGAGTACACTTGTCCTTATCTTGCACCATGTCACTGACATGTTTTACAGCTGAAATCCCACCACGTCACGCACTTGAGCTGGTTCTGAGCTACTTAGATCGTAAATCACATACAAATATAAATGTTTAAACTTCTGTCAATATGGACATGCTACACATTGTTTTATGGAATCCTTGAATACCAAAGTATAACACATTTAGATTTAACTGCATGGTAAACAAGAGCGACAGGAAGAAAAGTGGTCCCTACTTTTTGAAGAAGCCATAAGGTCAAAATATGCCCATTCCTTGATTAATAATAATTCTGTCATCCGTAAGGTTAATTAATCCAAGTTGAAATAACCTTCTGCTTTCATCCTCCATTGAGCAAATGAATGAGTTGTAATTGATATGTTATTCGATAGCCTCATTTTTATACAAATAAAATTCATACTGGTTTAAATAAAAGGTTCAGTGTGTAATATTTAGGAGGATCAATTTACATGTTTTCAGTGGTGTATAAAGACCTTACATAATGAACCGTTATGTTTTTAGTACTTTAGAATGAGCCATTTCTGTCTACATACACCGCACATCCTCTTACATGGAAGTCACCCTGTTGCGCCGCCATGTTTCTACAGTAGCAATAATGGACAAACTTCTCTACAGAGTGCGTTTTCTCAGTACATTGAATACGTACGAAGAAGAAGTAACATTAGTAGTAGTATTAGTTGTTTGGTTTATTAGAAGAAAGAAAACAAGAGACATCTGGACAAATAGAGGCCCACAGTAGCTTCTCCTAAGCTCTGCGACTGGTGGTGCATTCATGTGGTATCGGAATAATAAGAATCTATTGTCCTTCTTTAATCTTTATTGCAAAAAGAGAAATAGAGTGTACATGGGACATAAAGAAGTATGCTGAACTTTGATTTGTGCAAAATCACATACATATTTTGCAAATATGTAATTTGTGGTTAGAACGGTTAGTTTGCTGTCCATGTAGAGTGAATTAGATATCTGCGTGTTGTTTATATGCGCTGATAATGCTAATCCAACACATCTTTGTAGTAGCGTCCATGTTGACTTCACATTCTGACTTAAGAGCACACGCTGAAGTCGGAAGAATGACTTCACAATGTGAATGCAAATTATGAAGTTGCTTGTTGCAATTGACAACCCTCACCACTAGAGCACACTAAAACTTGCACACTGAACCTTTAAATAAACAATTTGATAGTATGTCCCATCTTTTCTGAGCAAGAGTTATGTGTGAAAGGAATTATAGAAGCATGCAGTCCCGTATATGCGCCTGTCCCAAATTTAAGCAGGTTGAGTTCTATAATTGAAGAACAGAAAATCCCGGGCTATTAAGTAAAGTTTTACATTATTAAGGATATAATTTTTTTGATATTCACATAATATTTACATCACCCACACAGTGTTTAAATACATATGCACATTTCCTAGCTGGTCAACTACTTAACTAGAGACTTAAAACCTGACATCTACTCCCTGACTTTCCGCCAATCTCAGGCGTTGGTCAACAATCCGAAAATTGACGTCCGGGACGGGACGTATGGCTTCAAGCCCAAGTACAACCTGAAGGACAAGAAAGCCTTACTGAGGCTGCTGGACAAACACGACCAGCTGGGCCTGGGAGGTGTGCTGCTGGACGATGTAGAGGAGGGGCTGCCGAACTCAGCCAAGGCCATCAAGGTAATGCTCAATAGATACAGATTATGCACAGTAATGCCTCTTAATGCATACTGTACATTATGTTTGTGATTAAAGGAAGACACACACACACATGTGCGCTGTGGTGACTAAACGCCATTAGCAGAGATATGAGCTCTCGTGTGTTCACAGGCTTTGGGGGATCAGATCATCTTTGTGACACGACCAGATAAGAAGAAGATCCTATTCTACAATGACAAGCACTGCCAGTTTGTGGTAGATGAAGGTGAGTATAAATCAGCTTTGTCAGTCAACTGTGATACGCCTTGCTCTTTCTCTCTGTGTTGTTGTCTTTCTGTCTGTTCCTGGGTCTCTGCATTTAAAAGATTTGGCTGCAAGTTGTCAAAAAAAAGCAATAAATTGTTTTAGTCATACAAAATTCACCAAACTTTGGCTCTTCAGCCTTTAACAGACAATGATGGGAGATTGAGATTTTTGTCAAAGTGAGAGGCGCCTTTTTTGCGTTCTGCACGCTGTTAATGCGCCTTGGTGTCCCTGACTCATACTAAAATAAGCCTTAAACTGACCATCATTAAGACAAAGCCCCTGAACCAACTGGTAGGCTACTACCAGTGGTGTCTCCCCTTTCTGAGGGTCTCATGTACCCACACGGATCTCCGTTTTCCTGTCTCCTGCGTGTTTGTACACCTCTCACATTCAAAACAATGCCAGAGTAGGTGAATTTTTTTAAAGTAGATGTTTTTGCAATAAAAGGGGAGCCACTGATTTCATTAAGCGTTAATCAAACCAAATATATCCATCCATTCTCAACTGCTTATCCTGCGTACAGGGTCGCGGGGGGCTGGAGCCAATCCCAGCTGACATCGGGTGAAAAGCGGGGTACACCCTGGACAGGTCCAAACTATATATATATATATATATATATACACACACACACACATATACAGTGGGTACGGAAAGTATTCAGACCCCTTTAAATTTTTCACTCTGTTTCATTGCAGCCATTTTCCAAAAATCAAAAAAGTTCATTTTATTTCTCAGTAATGTACACTCAGCACCCCATCTTGACAGAAAAAAAACAGAAATGTAGAAATTTTTGCAAATTTATTAAAAAAGAAAAACTGAAATATCACATGGTCATAAGTATTCAGACCCTTTGCTCAGTATTTAGTAGAAGCACCCTTTTGATCTAATACAGCCATGAGTCGTTTTGGGAAAGATGCAACAAGTTTTTCACATCTGGATTTGGGTATCCTCTGCCATTCCTCCTTGCAGATCCTCTCCAGTTCTGTCAGGTTGGATGGTAAAGCTGGTGGACAGCCATTTTCAGGTCTCTCCAGAGATGCTCAATTGGGTTTAAGTCAG
>NC_060153.1:14399822-14417392 GCF_021292245.1 Micropterus dolomieu | reverse complement strand
AAAAATCAATCAAAACTGAAACTAGCTTTACTCATGGTAAATGTTTTTACATGAAGTGGGGCAGAACTATGCTGAAATTATGCAAGCTTACCAAACTTCGTGAACCAATAAAAATGATAAAGGTCTCCCACCCAAACAGGTGCCACAAAAGAAATACAGTCAGACTATTTTCTATTATGCACAGTCTGCAGGCCCACTCCGCCCTCATGCTGCATTCATTTCATACTAGTTATTGTAATTATGAGATTCTGACTTGGAAATATTGTTCACGTCAACAACCACAGTATAATTATGAGACTTTAGACTTTTCTGACAGCAAAGACTGTTGCTCAAGGTGATTAAACACAAATTTAATGGATTTATTGTTTTATTGTTGAAACCCTCAACTCTGTAATCGTGCAACCTTCTAGAGCTCTCCTGTGACGTAAATGCTTGCAAGTTGTAAACATGGGAATCTTTCCCATCCCTAACATCCATCCCGTATGACGTGAAGGCGGCATCACGCCAGGTCCAATCAGGCATAATGAGTCAAAACACCTGCATGGGTGTGAAGAGCCTTTTCAAGGTAAGGTGAATTTAGGAGGAAGAATGGCTCAAAAAACGTCAGCTGGGTGCTGAGCATCATATTAGTGAAAATAAATAATTAATAACTCACCGTTGCTCTCTGTCTGCTGGTGTCCGAGGACGTCCATCATTGTCCCGGTCTCGCATGCAACAGGAGCAACAATCCCATAACATCTTTGCGAGTGGTGTCGTAACATTATCGAGTTATCAAATGGATCAAAAATGTCATCTTTCAATTAAAGAATTCCAGAAACTGTGGAGGAGCGTCCCAGTTGATTCCATGGATGAAGAGAAGATTGAAGAGTACCTGAAGAAGCAAGGCATCTCCTCCATGCAAGAAACCGGACCAAAGAAAGTGGTCAGTGTCCCCTGGTCTCTCATCTACTTTAATTTTCATTCTAACTTCCCACACAAGTTCAATATACTTGATCTGATTTATTTTACTAGTAATAAAGGCTTGAACATTTTACAACTGAATGTTGACATTTGTAAGTTGTTAATCAAGCATCTTAATCTGTGCCGATTGTGTTTCTGTGTTCACTACAGTTACCAGTTCAGAAGCGGAAGAAGCAAGGTGGGCAGAGGAAGAGACACTTCAAGACCCACAACAACCATTTGGCAGGCGTCCTTGAGGACTATTCAGATGGTGTTCCTGCTAAGAAGTGAAATCCATTCACTGACTGCGTTTCCTCAGGAGAGATTTTGTCTGTAAATGAGAAATGGCTGCAGACCCTGGCCGCAGAAAGACTATTTCATGGTTGTCTCTTGTGTCAAAACAAACTAGATTATTTTCCTTTCTTTGCACTCCTCTCAGTGACCTTGTATTACATGGAGTGAATAGCAAATGTGTTGTGGAATCATTTTTAGTTTGTTTATTAAAGAATATGGAGACCAGTAAGGACGCTGAATGCCCTTAACAAAACGACCATCCTGAGAGGGGGTGCTGTAGCCTTAGTGTTAAAATGTAAATGAGGTTGAAGTGTGTACATACTTATTTCTTCATTTTATTTAGTATATTGCAAAGAGGTGTGTGTCCTTTTTTAATAGCAATTGCAGAAGACAGGCTTACGTTACGCAGTGTATCACATTGAGGTACCTCATCCAGCATGAAACATCTTGGACATGACTTCTTGTGGAATTTAAAAATATTTAAATTCTTTCACTTTGCAGCACCATGGCTTACTGGTTTAAAATACAAAAACCTTTTGAACTTATTTTAATAAATTACAGTTACAAGATATACTGCCTTGTTGCTTGATTTACACACATTACATTTATTATAGTAGGTTGTCATTTGAAATGCTAACTTTTGTGTTAAAGTGTTAAATGAAAATTTAAGTATTTTCATTTACTCTTTATTTCTCTCAATCTTTAAAATCTGGATATACACTGAAAACATTCCACTATCTTATGTATTCTTACTGCACAATTTATAACCAAATGATGAAATTACCAGTAACCACTGGGATCATAAATTAGTATATCCTGCACACCATCAATGTTTTTTAGGTTATTTAATTAATCATAGAAACGGTACATCAGCACAGCAAGATGAAGATGAAATGCTTAATCAGCTGTTGCAGTTAGAGTAGAAAATATCAGTAAATAAGAAAAGGTACTGATGAAGCTAGGTCCATATATCATTATATACATTCATGCTTCTTTCCAGCAAGATCCATTTAAATTAGTGTTTGCTAGCCATTTACAATTCAACTTTAAAAAAAGTGTAAAGTTAAATCTTAGCTAGCACTGTGGCCTGCTTTAACAGTTTTCTTCAAATGGTGGTAGTTTGGCAAAATCTTCATCAGAAAGTCGAGCTGAAGAGTCTGGGGCTGTGAAGATGACAAAACAAACATGCTAATAAGCTGATTTCTTGTGTGGGGTTGAGTGGGGTTTTTCAAAGTCACATTGGCGCTGTTTGAAAATACTGCACCAAAACTTAAAACCACAGTAGACCAGAAATACATTTCTTTATAGCATTTTCCTGAACAGGCTGGGTAGACTGGGAAATAAAATACATATGCATATGTATGCAGTAATGTGCAAAATCCCATAGGATCTAGAGGTACCGTAAGTGTTAATGTTGCTGCATCCTTTTTTTAAGTTAGTGGAAGGCTGTAAAAATGTGTTTGAACTTCATTTTATGCTTTTATGTACCATGTATTTTGGTTTGAAAAGACAATTACTTTTAATATTTGTATACGGAGCTTTTAGACATGACAAACGCTGCTGACACAGTTGAAAGACCAGCAAAAACTATGACATGACTGAAAAGTGTAACTATTCAGAGCAGGTTTTTACCAATACGCACAGTATGTAACAGTTGCGTTTAAGTTAAGTTACTCAGTACAAATTCAGTTTGACAAATAGACCTGATTCTAACTCAATGTCTACTAAAACATGTTTGACCATTCAGACAGTTTTCTTTTTAAATTGTGGGACAGCATACAGTCCATATTCACATACAGTATTATGTTCATCAGAATGATAATGAGACTGTTTTTGATGCTTGTAATAAATGAACTGCCAGAAACTATTAAATGGACTATCTATCCAGCATACAACAGGTGGTTGCACTAGCACTAAAACCTGTACATTTACTATGCAGTCTACTAAAACACCACCGGAAACTGCTGCCTCCAGTTACCATAGCGTTACCACATCAACACTTCTCTGACAGAGTCTCAACAAGAAAACATATTTTAATGGTGTACCTGTAAGCACAAGAAGTGTTTGGGATGCTCTGGTTTTGATACTGCAAAGCTAACCACTAGCCTGGTGTACCCGTTTACACCCCACACATGTTCATTCATACCTGTGGTCTCTCTGTCTGAACCCGCCTCATACATCCGGAGCCGAAGATGACCGTGTTCTCAGGTATGACTTCACAGGTGTTCACCTGACAGAAGGCTCCAATGATGCAGCCACTGGTGAGGATCACATTCCTGCCCACGTCCGCTAGACAACAAAATTGAGGATATTTGATACAGTAAGTGACTTTGTTCATCTGAATGCCGCATCCATCTCTGCAGATGTGGGTTGCTCACACCTGAACACACACTGAAAGTCAAACAAAGACAAATATCCCACCTTTAGATTCAATCACGTTGTTGTCCCCAATTTTTAGGGCTTGTGATACTGTTATATCCCAGCTAAGGAAAAACTGATTTTTGATAGTTAACGTTGATGAAATGGTTACAATATGAACTCATTTGACTTATAGAATAAGACTGGACAGGCAAGTCAAAAGGATACCACAGCCAACTTCAAATACATTGTTCATGCCAATGGTCATTGTCTTTGGTTCCACCTCAGAATCTGGTGTGATGTTTTCTGGGTAACTGTAGGGCAGAACAAGCAGGCTTGTAATTATTCCCATGCAGAGAAGGATGATTTCAAAGATTCCAAATACTGTATGTGTAACAGTCATGTACATGTATACAGCCAGGTACAAGAAATCTTAAATTACCCATTAATGATCAGAGCTTGCTCCTCGATCAGATTGCCTTCTCCAATCACGATGGGCCCTGCCTCTGCAATGATACGAGCTTTTGGGTGGACTACAGTCCTGGGGCCTGAAGAAACACAGAGTTTTTTAAATTTGTGTGATCGTTGGATCACACGCGTTACTTAAACCTGTAAAAGTATAACCAAATTCAAGATAACTTAACGTGAAAGGAATGTAAGGTTTGTCGAGTCGACAGTAATTACTTGCAAGTGACCAACAGCGAAACATCTTACCTATGGTGACATCTCCTCTAATTTCACTTTCAACACAAACTACGGCCCCAGCGGCTATTTTTACACTGGGAAAAAAGTAAAACAGTGACAGAGGACGTGAGAAAAAAGGATGAAAATGCTGACGATAGCTAACGGTGCTAGCTAGCTAAATCGCATATCCGTCTTCACTAGCTACATGGTTACTTCATTGTGGCTATTTAGTCATCATTCCCTTCATTATAAATGTTCAGCTAAGCTGTTAAACGTTATTAACGTGCTAACATCAATATTACCTTTTCTGGGCATTTTGTTTATCTGCCATTGTGTCAGATGATGTCCGGTGGGAGGCGCCGTCGATGAACTCGATGATCGATTTGGAGTCCTTGCTATCACAGCGCATGCGTCAGTTCAGTTCACAAAAATCAATTGAAAAGAAGGCTATGAGGATTCAATGATGAAGGCAATCTGGTTAAAGTTGGGTACTGCTCATTTGAAAAAACGTCTATAGTTTAAACAATATATTAGACACTTAAAAACAGTTAAGTATAGACATTTATAACCTTAGCAGTCCATAAATTTGTGTTTCGGTCACATTAAAGTTTTATTCAGTGTGTCGTCTGTGAGACCCTGGATGTGTTTTGTCTACCTGGTGGGGCCAAAAACCAACGTGTAAATCCAATAGACTCATGTGTAACTCAGTGAAAATACCCAGACCCCAAAATAAACTGGCTATTTACACCTGCAAATGCCATATATCCAAAGGTAGTTTGTTTAACGTTCATCACACAAATATCACACACTAGGTCAATGTGTTATGGTGGCCTCAGACGTCCTGAACAACAGTTTGCGCCAATAATGTACTTTGTCCCTTGTCGCTCCCCCTACAATGTCAAAACAAGGAAGGGGCTATGGCAAAAAGGAAACTAAGGAACACCTCAAAAGACACATCTTCAGTTGTAGGGGTGAAGGCAGGGCAGAAAGAAATGACCCAACCATATCACTATGATATGTTTACCTTTGCTGCCATTGCTTTGGTTGTAGCCGTTTGCGTGGTTCCACTGACAGCTGAAATATCCATCTGTAAGTACCAACCCAGGACAGTTGAGAAGTAAAAAACCTAAAAAAAACAAAACAAAACGAGGATGGTGCTTCGTAGCTAACTTAGGTTAGCTATAACTAGCTGCCTGCCTAATGTCCTGCACAGTTTTACATCATTTTTCAATTTATGTGGTTTAAATGCGTCTTGCAGCAATGGTGCTTCATCAACCAACTGACGATTCGCCACGATAGGTAACGTATGCTGTTTAGGTATTCAGCGATTAGCTAACTGAAGTCATAAAATCTAGTAGCTGGGGGCTAAGTGTAGGCAAAACAGCACCCACTCAAGGCGACAGTCTAAGAATGAGCTTCAGTTTGAACTTCCCTCCTGGGGGTAGTTTACGGATTAAATCAGCATGTGACCACGGGGCTCTGCAGCCATAACTTCAGCCCTTTCACATGTTTCCTCTTTAAGGGAGAAACGTTAGCTGACTGCATGTCGCTTGCAGTTAAATTGGGCCGTTTCTCTCACTCTGGCTAACTTAACTATCCATGACGATAGCAGTGAACTACAGGTTTGAGGTAAGTCACAGAAAGCTAGGTGCACATCTGTAGCCTGTAGGAAGGCATTTTAAATCAAAGCCTTCACGGTATGATTTCTCTGGCTCGTACACTTATTGTTCGTCAACATGGAGTCAGGGAAGCTGCGGTTATTTGACGCATTCTAATCAGTGCAATAGGAAACATAGTGCTACGTGTTTCTGATTAAATTGATGATGTCCATGACGTCTGTTCAGTGAACAGTGGCTTCACATTTGGGTGTGGTTAACTACACTCTAGACTGCAGCATCTTTCCTGCATGTTTTTGCTTTCTGTATAGCAAATAGATTTGCTGATGGATTTTGACAGATTTGCACAATGTGTACTGCTATTTCTTACTCCAGCTGGCTTCCCTCATCATCATCCGCACATAGTCCTGAGGATGGATGAGGCATTTCTGACTGTCAACAATGAGCTGGACACTGAGGTGGTGGTGTCCTGGATGTCAGAGCGCTGCTACCAGGTAGGCTCACACATATGAGTAGTGACACACCTTAAACGCCTCACTAGCGCCTGACAAGTCCTCTGCGATCTGACCGACCTCTCACCTGCGATTTCCACAGTGGTTACACTGGCGTCATACACCTGTGGTGTAGGCGATGTGTGCTTCATTTAGGTGCAACGTCAACACTTTAATATGATTGATTGTGTCCCGCCTATCCTATGAAGATTATGTTTTGAGATTTGTGATGGACATCAATGTGTCATGTGCCTGTACATGTAACTGTGAATTTTCAATTTGCTTAGTGGTGAAATGTCAGACGTTGGAGGAGGAGGAGGAAGAGGATGATGTTCTGATTTGGGCCTTTGTTGTGTGCTAGTGTTTGTACCAGCAGCTAGGGGTGGTACCTGCAGGGCCAAGTCCTGGCCAGCCCAGTTCAGTAGACTTCGTTGTGAGCACACAGCATGGGATTACACTACAGCTCAACAGCACTCCTATCAACCTGGAACTCTGCACGTAAGTTAAAAAAAAAAGAAATGTTTCACATACACCAGAGCTGAGAATATACCTTTATAAAAAACAGGAATTCAGGAAGCTTTCCGGTGGAAAAGTAACTCAAGTTGAGGCCTGAATTTCCTAGTTCTAGATGCACAGTTATTTGTTATATAATAAGTATTTGCTGCTTGTGTCTTATGAAACTGAATATCAAGCAATATAATACTCTGGGCTATATTAAATAGCAATGGGCATATTTTTTGTAAATTAAACGATTGATCAATATTTCAAGAAAATCTACAAGTAATTGATGACAATAATTGTTAGTTGTAGCCCTACATTTTTTTAAAGTTTGTAGTTGGTGGGATTTACTATTCTATTATTTGGAATAAATAATTGTCTTTAATGAAACTTCTTTGCCACTCACTCGTTAAACACAGAGAAAGGTAAAGCAGAAATTAAAAGCGAAAAACAAAATGTGCTTTTCTATGGAAAAATCTAATAAAAATAGTCATGATTTTGTTGAAATAAACTATGACTCTCATTGTGTTAAAACATTTATATACATTTATATATGTGTGTGTGTCAATTTTAATTGCTAGGGTTCCATTCCACTTTGGAGAGCATGGGAACTACTCTCTGTGGGTGAAAAATCTGAACGACTCCTCAGTGGTCAACTGCTCCGTAGTAACTGATGCAGACCCCGTCAACAGCTACATACGTGAGTCTCACTTACATAAGCACATTTATAAGTTTGCATGACATGGACTTGTGTCAAGTGTTTTGACTTATTGGTGCTATTTTCATCCCTACCGTGTTGTACAAAGACCATGCTACATTGAGATAATGACCCATTCTCTTCACACAGCAATCTTGGTAGCTTTTCTTATCTTTGCTGGGCTGGCCTTGGTGTCTGCCATTGGAAAAACATTATTAGGGTAAAGTAATTTTATTGTTTTTTTTACTTCTCTATTGGTAGGAGTAGAGCTCTATAGGTAGTAGAACTAGTTCATACTAATTAGAAAATCTTGACAGCCTTGCATAAATATACAAACAAAAACAATATCTATATATGATATATTAAATTAAGGATAACCTGATTACATTTAAAACATTTTTTTGGGATATTTGTTGTAGTGCTGTGTCCTCAGCCTCTCTTGCTAAGGTTCCTGCCAAGCACAGAGCTCCTGCTGCTGTATTCATGTGTCTCATGTATGAACTGTGAGCTTGTGTGCTTTATAGAATTGCTCCTAAACTGGTTGATTGCTTCTTGTCCAGGCTCGATGTAGTGAGGGGTTTCCTCTTTCGAATTGGCGGCTCCATGGAGACAGAGAGGCTCATCAACTCCGTGAGTGTTTGTGTGGAGGGAAGTCTTCCAACCACAAACTGTTAGGACTTTATTTAGCCAAGATTTAAATTTTTCCATTATGATGCATCCTGCTATTATTATTATTATTATTATTATTATTATTATTTTTATTTTTTATTATTATTATTATTATTATTAGTGTGCTTTTAGTTGGACAGTGTTGAGATCTAACTACTATCATTCAGGAACTGGGCTCCCCTGACAGGACAGTGGCAGCAGTTACTGACAACATCCTCCCTCCACCACCCAGTCCCAGCAAGAGGCTGCGGTCTCTGGACACATTCAGAGGGTAACCGCCCCTCCATACATGCCTGCAGCTCAGCTTTCTCAGTGAAAGATGAAAGATATTAGCTGAATTAACCCTCGGCCTGATCTGTCATTATGCTGTATCATGTGATTCTCACTGTAGTATGACATTTTGGCAGCTGACACTGGAATTTCCACTCATTACTGAGCCCCTACTGATAATAATTAACATGAATTCTGTGCCTTGAAGTTGCAGTATTTGTTTCAAGGGATTTCTTCTTCCTGAAGTCAACCATTTGTCCATATTTCTGTTATATTTAAACTTTGCATCTTTTGAAACAAATAGTCTTTGTAACTTTGCTTGTCTTGTTTGGTATAACATCTTGCTTCTAGTACTTAATGCCTTTCAGTAATGATGCGTTTTCTCCTATTCCCCATCAGTATCTCTTTAGTCATTATGGTGTTTGTGAACTATGGAGGGGGACGATACTGGTTCTTTAAACACGAAAGCTGGAATGGTGAGCCTTTCCTCGTTCTGATTTTTTTTTAATTAACCAGTCATCAATGAGTCATTATTCGCAGATCTTTGTAACCTGCCTTGGCACCTTCCTTGGTATTGTAGTTGATTTTGAAGACAACAATGATTTTGTTTCCCATTTGTCTCCTTACAGGGCTTACTGTTGCAGATCTAGTCTTCCCTTGGTAAGTTTCATTAAAATTCCCTGGCATATCTTAATAGTGCAGATTAATTGAGCCCACTTTTGAATTGGAAAGTTATTTGAATACTCTTAATTTCCACTCACGCATTAAAGTAAATATACAGTAATATTCTTATATAATATATTCTTCTGTATATTTATTTGTAATAATAATGACACTATATATAAAAAAAGAGCACCAGAACATGAAATCATTTTACTTTATTCCAGTCACATTGTGAAATTTGCCCATTAAATAAAGGTGTTAATGCTTTGACCAACTGGCGTTTGCAGGGTTCCCATGTGTCCTGAAAAACCTGGAAAATAGTTAACCAATTTTGCACTCATGGAAAACAGACAAAAAGTAAAGTGTCCTGTGTCTTGTGTTGTCCTGGAAAATCATTGTAACGTTATGTTGCGGTTGCTATGTTATGCTGCGGCAGCATTGTAAACACACCCCACAGTCATGTCATGTGGTAGCACAGGTTGGATGATATTAATTCAGGTGACCGAAACTCTGAATAATGTAAGTAGCATTATCCTCCAAAGGTAAATATTAGTCACTGCTAGCTGGTAACTATGTTAGTTTTATTATGTTTATAACGTTTTCTTCTGAACTTGTTTTAAACAGTTGAGTAATGTTAAATTAGTCAACATGTTAACATGAAGCCGGGGTCAAAACATTGAATTGAAATTGTCACACCTATGAAGTAGACCCAGTTTTTGACCATATTACATTTGCACATCAGTACACCAAGATTGTTGTAAAGTTTAAATAAAGTTTGGCGTTGTGACAGTGGTCCCATGGATGTACAGAGAGCAACATGTATGCATGTAACATGTATAGCTTTCTGTACTATTACACTGCATTTGGTTAAGGACCACAGTGATGTTAGAAAGCTAAGGTTCAACAGAATGATGGGATCTGTTAGTAGGAAAACTTGCATGCTGTTATTTGTGTTGAGGCTATTACGTTATTGGTCTTCAGGCAGTAGTGGTTAAAATATAAACCAAGAAAAGCACTTGCCAAGCATAGAATACAAAGGACTTTCCAACCGAAACAAAAAAATTCAATGACAATACTATTTAAAAAAGTACATTTAACGACATTTAAACATTAAAACAAGGCAAGAAATAAACAGTAAAAAGGAAAAAAGCAACAGTAAGAGATGATTTCATAGATAAGTTATAGCCATAGACTGTATGTCTTTAAAATCTGACTTCTGCAGAGAGGAACATATTATTGTGACATGATATCTGTCTGTAATACCTACTAGAGCATCACTGAAAATGTCCTGGAAAATGATCTCTAGAAAAAAGTTGGAACCCTGGTTTGTCGATGTGTTGTACTGTACATGCTGCAAATGTCTGTGTTTTTGTTGTATTTCTATTATTAGCTAATTCTGTCTGCAAACCAAAATGTTCCTAAAAGGCAATAAAGGTTTGAGCTTTCTTCGTGGCACTTTGATTTGAAGCTGGACTCTACATTAAAGTTCATCTCAAAAAAGAAAAGGGAATACACCAAACCAAAATAATAAACCATTCCCTTTTTCCCTCAGCAAAGCTTCCAGTCAACAAGTGTAAAACAAAAGCTCATATTGTGAATGAACCTTATCACATTTTCACCTTACACCTCTTTTTGTCTCATTTATTCACACTTTGCGTTTCCCTCCTTCACCAGGTTTGTGTTTATAATGGGGACATCTATCGCTCTGTCAATCAACTCCCTGCTCCGTGCAGGCTCGACCCGCTGCTCACTGCTGAGGAAAGTTGTGTGGAGGAGCCTGCAGCTCTTCCTGATTGGTGTCTTTGTCATCAACCCAAACTACTGCCAGGGACCACGTGAGTATAAACACACTCTTTGATGTTGACTATAATAACACAAACCATTTAGATGACTAATAGACCACGTTCTTTAATACTGCTCCAAACATTTGGACTTGTGTGGTAATTTCTTCATGCCTGTTTCTCCTCGCTTGTGTGCTCACACTCCATCCCTATCCACTCCCCAGTGTCTTGGGACAATCTGCGGATCCCAGGTGTGTTGCAGCGCCTGGGCTTTTCATACCTAGCTGTAGCCTGCCTGGATCTCTTGGTGGCGAGAGGTCATCTTGACATCCTTACAACGGTCAGCCAACAACTGCCCTCATTTTTTAACTTTTTATTTAAGAGTTAGCTTAAATAAAAAAGCGGTATCTAGTGTAAAAACACTACAGTGCAAACTGTAAATGAGGGAGTGTTTATGTTTTCCAGGATGTTTGGTGGTCACCTGGCCTTGACATCTTGCTGTACTGGCCAGCCTGGCTGTGTGTGCTTCTCTTAGAAATCATCTGGCTATGCCTCACTTTCCTACTTCCTGTACCAGATTGCCCAACGTGAGTCAAACATGGCGTGTTTGTGTGTCTTTTTGTATCCATGTAATAAGGGAAATGTTCTACAAACAACACAGTTTTGTCCACTTCTGAAAAGTATTATAAAGTGTATTTGGTGTTTTCTGTGTGTTTGTGTGTGAAACACAATGTCAGCTTACTCAGATTATCAGTCCATGCTTTACTAGTGTCTATCACTAAATTTTTTTATTTAGAACCAAGGTTATGTTGCAGTTATAAAACTTTTTTGTTCATTGAAATATATTTAAAGAACTGCACAGGCTTGCCAGAGGAATGCACTCTGACTGCTTTGTGGTTGGCAGTGTAAAATGCTAAATTGCTACATTATTTTGTTTCTTGTAATTATTATACAAGTCGAGAACACTTCCTCTTATGACACCTCAAACCCCTAACCTCTACACGCACTTCCTGTCTTCTTCTTCTTCTTCTTCACAATTCTCTTGTATTTGTTGCACTATTTCCCTAGTTCTTTACCCCATCGATGCTGTATGTGCTAATAGCTTTTACTAGTATTTATTGCTGCTCTTCTTACTAGTATCTTCTGTCAGTAGATCTCTTACTGATTTCATGTTTTATAGATGCTTGTATGTTGTTACTCAAATGTAATTTGCTTTGGATAAAAGCGTCAAATGAGTAAATATAATGTAAATGTAATTATAATGTATTGTTTTGCGGTATATTTGTTAAGCTTTTACTCAACAGAGGTGAGACAATACAACTACGGATGCACTGATCTGATACTGATATTGGATATTTAATTAACAATTGAAAATAGGAGATGAAACAAACTTTTAATCGTAATTGACTGAATCCCTTAAAATTCCAACCTTACTGTCCTGTTTGTTTTTTAAACCTTGAACTTTCTGTCTATACCTTTTTACCCTGCATTTATTACACTGACTTGACCCCACTCTTCTGAACAGAGGCTACCTGGGTCCAGGTGGGATTGGGGACATGGGTCTCTATGCTAACTGCACGGGTGGAGCGGCTGGTTTCATTGACAGATGGCTGCTTGGAGCAAACCATATCTACCAGACCCCCTCCTCACGGGTTAGTGACCAGCAAAACAACCCAAACAGTAGTCACATTTACCGGTAGTCTTTTCTTAACTTGGGATGTTAACCTTGACCTTTTTATATATCAGGTTTCTCTCTGATAAGCCCATACACAATTTATAACCCCAGCCATGCTAACATTACAGGTGATGCAAGGGTAAGCAGTGTCAGAACACAAGTATATTATTATAAAAATCCACTTCTGTTTCCATTTGAATTAAGGTGACTTATGCAACTCATATGCCATATGACCCAGAAGGTGTTCTTGGCAGCATCAACTCTATCGTCATGGCTTTTCTTGGATTACAGGTGTGCAGTGTGTATTTGTCTGCTAGTTCTCTTCCTTTTTGTCTCTTGCTCTTGTTTTAATTGTATTTTTATTTGTTCCCAGGCAGGAAAAATAATCTTACACTACAGAGATCTCCCCAGAAGTATAATGTCAAGGTTTCTTATATGGGGTTTGTTTTTGGTAAGCCCATTCACTTGTTGTGTAACATCTCGTACTTCTACAGTATGTGCGCATAAAGTATTTATAGTTGAGTCACTGTTTTGCTGAATAAGATGTTTTCACACATTTATTTTGTGACACTTTTGCTTTCCTGAGTTAATAATAAAGTCTCTTGTAACACACAGGGAGGCATATCAGCAGTTCTGACCAAGTGTTCCACAGACCAGGGCTTCATTCCTGTAAACAAGAACCTATGGTAACGTTTGCTTTTATGCACTTTCAGATGGAACAATGTTTGCTGAGCAGCTGCTTTTTTTGGTATCTGATGACTTAACATTAGTGAAAGTTGCTGCAATCAATAGGCAGTTTAAAAAGTTATGAGACATTTATTGTTGTGTACCACAGGGCTTAAAGTTCTCCGGCGCTGTGCCAGAATCCCGACGCGAGGCGGTTTTGTATTCGACAATATATAAATATTTCTGTGGAAAATATTCTTGGATATTTTTTAACTGTCGCATGTTAGGTGTGTGTGTGAAGCGCCAGTCTTCCTCTGCACAATTGGTGGCTCGGTGTCGGTGTATACCGAAAGAAAGGGGACTGACACTTCCTGGCGACGTGGACACTCATTGGCTATTGTAGGCCGTGAACAGGGCATGGAAGTTTCTTTTGGGTCAATTAAGGTGTCACTCAAAAAGTCAACGTGTAGACCTTTTTATATATAGTCTATGGTGTAGACGCGTTTTCTATTTACATGCTAGCTGTAGTTACGCTAATATAAAGCGACGCAATAGCAGTCCGTATGTATTTATTGAAATAATAATGCGTTTTGGACTAAATATTTTATTGGATTGGATCGTCTGTACCTTTGCCAACGTAACTCAACATTTTTGTGGAATGTAATCCACCGGTGGAGTGCGGCTTCACAGATAAGTGGTGTCAATTTTGGTAATAGGCAGTGCTTGAAGTGGGCCACCGATACCAGTAAGTTACTTCTACGTTTCGCTCTTTGGCGTCCCGGGACTTTTCTAATCTCTGTCGGCCGAGACGGAGCAGGTAGAAGCTCGGTGCCTTTCATGCAGCCTTGAGCTCCCATGTGAATGGGCAGTTCTAACCATAGACTGTATGGTTCTAACGTTAACTTAGCTCTTCTTATTAGCTAGGCTCCTTACGTGCTTGCTAATAACTTTTTTAAGCTGGGCGTCCACAGCCTTGTGTTGGACAGATTTGTGCAGCGGTGTTCATGAGGGAGAGAGAGAGAGAGAGGGACGAGCGAGAGGATGTGCTGCGTGAATGCACTACGGTGCTCTGCAGTCAAATACCATTTTAAATAGGCCTAGTAAATAAATAAAAAAATTAACTGTATGGGAAACACTGGCAAAAAATAGTTTAAAACCACAATTAATCCATCTGGTTTCTTCAACTTTCACTCAGGAGCAAAAATCTGCCTTATAATGATTTGACATTTATCATAAGAATAATCGATATTGAATGATGTGAAATGTTTTATCGTGATAACATTTTCAGCCATATTGCCCCGCACCTATATTTTCTACTTCAAGCACTGATTATAGGTGGTGGCAGAAAATGTTACCAGAATGCAGGAAATTAACTGTTTAATGCTCAAAAATTTTCCACATTGAACGTTTTATCAAACCAGTGTACAATTATCTTCTTGTCTTTTCCTTGTAAACCCAGAATTGTGTTTCTTCATGTTTCCTGAGCCAAGAGTCCATATGTCCCCGTCAGTTTTCAACACAAAGTTACGCTCTTGCCCGCTACCCTCCATCTTTCATAAACCCAGAACACATTTCAGGCACAGAAAAATATCTTGCTTTAACCCCTGGTACCACCCTGATTAGTGATATCTTTGTGTTCATATGTATGTTTTGTTTTTTAGTGGCTGGTTATTTGTTCTGCTGTATACTATGTCTTCTTGTGCCTATCATATTTTATCTTTTGGTGGGCCAGTGGCAATTTCCCAGCTTGGTGGATAATAAATTTTTTAGGCCCTTCGTTTTTTTTGCTTTAAAACAAAATCCCCGTACTGTCCAGATTTCCCACATTTGCATTTAATTCCTAGCCAGCTTCCCCCCTAGTCCTAAATATTGAACACACAAATTTTTACTGAAAATGTAGTCCAAGAGTAACTAGCCTAAATTTTTTAGCACAGGGTCAAGCTGGTCACCCATCCATGCCGCTGAAAATCAGAACCATCAAAAGTTGTTAAACTTTAGCACAAGCCGCTGCCAATAATGGCCTTTAAATTACAGGTGTGGAGTTGTTTTGTCATGTATGAAAGTAGCTTTGTGAAGTTAGACTGGAGATAAACTATAGAAAATCTCCAGACAAATGAAAACTCCCCACACCTGCAGGGATATCCTTTATGAATATTGGCACACTTGCAGGGATATCCTTGATAAATGTTTGCAGTGGAATGTATTTTAATAATGCTGCATGTACCTGTTCATTTCACTTCTAGGTCTCTGTCATATGTAACAACACTGGCCTGTTTTGCATATGTGCTGCTTGTGCTGGTGTACTACACAGTGGATGTGAAGAAGTGGTGGTCCGGAGCACCTTTCTACTACCCTGGTGAGCATTGCACAGCTTCAAGACGCTGTGTCTTGAAGGCTTCGTTTTAACTATGGAGTGATACATCTTGCCTCTACATGGTCTTTGTTGGGAGTTGCACATGCACGATTCCTAGTTAAGGACTACTAGCCAATCATAAGCAGAGTAGGGCGGGTCGTGAGAAGCTGGTAAAAACAACACCAGTTCAGCTGTAAATGTTCCCCTTACCAGCTTGGCAACATAGACTGGAGCAAGAGTTTCAGAGTGGTGAGTTATTAATTTGTAACAAAAGTATCTTTCATCCAAAAAGTTCATTTTTAGATGAAACTTTTCTGTCCATTGACTGCTTGGAGAGAAGCTAGGGTTTGGAAGGGAGAGGAGAGGTGTGCTGCAGCTCAGTGTTTTTACACCGGTATTTTTGAGGGCGTGGCGGAGTAGCCGCTTCGCGAGCATTATATGAAGCGCATTTTGCTTTCATCCCTGTGGGATGAAAGGGAAATGGCTGGACTACAAATGAGCTGTTTTCAGGCAGTTCAGAACAGAGTTTTCTGTGGGAGATGGAAACTCCCTTTGGGCTGGACTTTGGGCTTTTTCACTTTGCAAACCTATTACATGCACAAAAAAGATATATAACTCAATAAAGGAGAGGGAAAAAGCCAAAAAGCAAAATATGACCTCTTTAAGTTTGAGATGAGTAAAGTGTTCTGGTATGTTTGGAGATGGATATTAGTAATTATGATCATAAAGTCTTTGCAATCACTAAAATGTGTAACTACTGTCGTGTGTGTGTGTGTGTGTGTGTGTGTGTGTGTGTGTGTGTGTGTGTGTGTGTGTGTGTGTGTGTGTGTGTGTGTGTGTGTGTGTGTGTGTGTGTGTGTGTGTGTGTGTGATTCCAGGAATGAACTCCATCCTCGTGTACGTGAGCCATGAAGTGTTTGAGGAGTACTTCCCCTTCCGTTGGCGCATGACCAACAGCCAATCCCACGCGGAGCACCTCACCCAGAACCTTGTGGCTACTTCCTGTTGGGTCTTCATCTCCTACGTGCTTTACAGAAAGAAGATTTTCTGGAAAATATAGAAGTAGAGTCCCTAAATGAAGGGACAGCGAAACCAGAGGACAGTGTTTACATCAAAATTGCTGGAGTTAAAATCTGATAATATTTGGAAAGCGGGAAAGAGGAGACTGATATTTTTTTTTTCTTGTCAAAACTATGGTGGTTTTCTGTCTCTGAACATATATATATATATTTCTCCCACTTTTTTCAGATTTTTATTTTTACTCACTACTTTATACGACCATAACTACTTTTTCCAAAGACCTTCGGACATGACGCAGCTGATCCCTGACAAACAGTGAGGAAAATAAGTATTTGAACACCCTGCTATTTTGCAAGTTCTCCCACTTAGAAATCATGGAGGGGTCTGAAATTGTCATTGTAGGTGCATGTCCACTGTGAGAGACATAATCTAAAAAAAAAAATCCAGAAATCACAATGTATGATTTTTTTAACTATTTCTTTGTATGATACAGCTGCAAATAAGTATTTGAACACCTGTCTATCAGCTAGAATTCTGACTCTCAAAGACCTGTTAGTCTGCCTTCAAAATGTCCACCTCCACTCCATTTATTATCCTAAATTAGATGCACCTGTTTGAGGTCGTTAGCTGCATAAAGACACCTGTCCACCCCATACAATCAGTAAGAATCCAACTACTAACATGGCCAAGACCAAAGAGCTGTCCAAAGACACTAGAGACAAAATTGTACACCTCCGCAAGGCTGGAAAGGGCTATGGGGAAATTGCCAAGCAGATTGGTGAAAAAAGGTCCACTGTTGGAGCAATCATTAGAAAATGGAAGAAGCTAAACATGACTGTCAATCTCCCTCGGACTGGGGCTCCATGCAAGATCTCACATCGTGGGGTCTCAATGAT
>NC_060153.1:14367813-14399722 GCF_021292245.1 Micropterus dolomieu | reverse complement strand
GAGATTTTGGGGAACAACCTCCTTCCCTCAGTTAGAGCATTGAAGATGGGTCGAGGCCGGGTCTTCCAACATGACAATGACCCGAAGCACACAGCCAGGATAACCAAGGAGTGGCTCTGTAAGAAGCATATCAAGGTTCTGGCGTGGCCTAGCAAGTCTCCAGACCTAAACCCAATAGAGAATCTTTGGAGGGAGCTCAAACTCCGTGTTTCTCAGCGACAGCCCAGAAACCTGACTGATCTAGAGAAGATCTGTGTGGAGGAGTGGGCCAAAATCCCTCCTGCAGTGTGTGCAAACCTGGTGGAAAAACTACAGGAAACGTTTGACCTCTGTAATTACAAACAAAGGCTACTGTACCAAATATTAACACTGATTTTCTCAGGTGTTCAAATACTTATTTGCAGCTGTATCATACAAATAAATAGTTTAAAAAATCATACATTGTGATTTCTGGATTTTTTTTTTTATTTTTTATTTTTTTTAAGATTATGTCTCTCACAGTAGACATGCACCTACGATGACAATTTCAGACACCTACATGATTTCTAAGTGGGAGAACTTGCAAAATAGCAGGGTGTTGAAATACTTATTTTCCTCACTGTATATAAACTGACTCAGGAAGAACTTGTCCAAGTATAGCTTGAGAATCTGAGAACTATTGACATTGTTAATCTGTTGTTTGACTGTGGGATAGACACTGGTTTTCATTTGTCGCCTTGTACCACAGACTACAGTATCAGGGTGTTTCAGTAGTGGTTAAACAAGCCTTTGTTGACTTCCCCTTGGGGGAATCCCTGCTGCCATCTTTAAGTACTGTTTCATTAACCTGGAAAATAAAGTGGGTTTTTGTGAGATTAAGTCTTCAAGACCAGAAGGAAACAGTAAATGATGTACACTGAAGAGAGAAAGCTACCAAGAATGTGTTGCGATCTTTCATCAGTTCCACTGCAGTGTCAATTTGTAAGGTTGCTAAAGTGCAAGTGTTTTCCATTTGCAATCCTTTGCTCCCTCTCCGACCCTGCTCCCTCTCACAGCAACTGTCCAGTGGTGTGACATGTGATGCTGTGCTGAGGGGAAGTGAAGGAGGGCATGTCAGATGACTATTGAAACCCACTCGTTTAGCATTTTGGTTAAATCAGAATCATGCATGTGAGTTAATCTTTTTGATTAGGTTTTCAAAAACAGAAGCCACTATTTTATTTTGTTATACATGCCCCTTTTACATTAGCATTAGCAGAAACAATTTGCCTTCTGGTGTCAAAAGTTTGTAATTTTTGAGTCACCATTTTTGTTAAATGTGTCATGAATTTATTAAAATGATTTCTACTCGATGTTACAGTAATATAAATGTACAAAAGATTATATATTTAATGTCTTATCTCACTACAAAACTGTGTTGGCATTACTCCCATAATACTGTGTAAATGTGCATGCTTTTTACGATAGTTTATACACATATTCCTTTTATTAACACATTTTGGAAGCTCATATGTTAAATCTGTAAGATATCCAAATGCTGGGGGAGATTTTGGAATAACTGTTCATTTAGTGCTGTATAAATTGATGAAATTAATTTTGTCAAACTTTTATATGTTTATTTTTTATATCCACCATTTGAAAATAAGTTTATGTAAAAACTTTATTGTAATAAAATATTATTGCTGTTCCTTGCGATTAAGGGTGAGTTTTCTTGTAATGTTGTAATAATTTCTGTTCAGTCTACACCTTTCAAGCAGGAGACGTTCCTCTAAGAATAATAATTACTAGTTATAGAAGAATATTTATAAGAAATCTATATTTCCAGTGTTACAGTACACATAACACCTATCTTCGAGCTGTGTTTCCAGCTCTTCACCGTGGAGAGGTGTAGTTTGCTTTATTGCTCAATAAGGCGTGGGAATCGAGTTAGTGTGGGTGCCTTGTGAGGAGAAAAAAAAGGTGGTTGTGAGAGTGCCTAGTCATCTCTCATCTCGCGATATAATTGTTCCATCTGCATTCCTGTCAATTGTGAGAGTTTTTCTGTTCTCGCGCGACTTTGTAACTTTCCCACGCCTGTTGTTTTGCCGTCTGCCCTCTACCCGTCGCCACTCCCTCCCCCTCTTCTCACCCCTTTGCCCCGTGTCACTCCCCCTCTTTCACTCCCTGCTTTTCCTTCCAGTATGGTTCTTCTGTTGTGCCTTTGGCTCTGGTGAGGGGAGCTGGGGGAGGGATCTCGCGATTGTTGGACTTTTTTTCGGGGAGGGGGGTTATTTGGAAGATGGCGCCCGTTGTTACGGGGTAAGTGCTAAAATTCAAAGCATAATATTATTTTAAAAAGTTGTGTTTCTTGTGGTAAACCGCTAGTTTGAAGTGTTTTGGGTGCTGTATTTAGGTGTTAGTACTGTTGCCTCGGCCTCAGTAAGCTTACTTCACACAGTGCTACTTTGTGGCATGATGTGGGGTCAGTTGTGCAAAACTATTCTTCGCAGTATCGCCTGGTTTCTCTGCCATTTGTAATTGTCGCACGATATCGACAAAACGATTTCAGAAACCTTTTGTCAGTCAGCAGTTTTGCATTTTTGGCTTAACTACAGCATCAACTTCTGTGTTTATTTAATTTCACTTTTAACAAGTTGAGCCCAGTGACAATGTAATATATTTTCAAGTCAAGACTGCAACATTGTTAACGTAACTTACATTAACGTCATATCAATTTTTAAGTCGTTATGTTGTAGCTAGAGTAAGTTTCGCTGGATTATTTAAGCATCACCCTAAACATGCATTTATTGGTTTAATTTCCCATCATCAGTCCACAGTGTTACTGTAACATTGAATTTTGAAACGCCCCGTCTTCATAATTGTATACTGTACAGTAGCGCCATTCAAAGTTTATAAACAACCTAGAAACAGGCATAACCCTAATATTTGGTGTTACTATGGGTCTCACACGTTTGTCTACCTTCTTAACACAGAATGATGGTACAAGCTTCCCTGCTTTACAGATGTCACTGACATTGTGCACTTTGCCACACATCCCCCCCCCCCCCCCCCCCCCCCCCCCACACACACACACACACACACACACACACACTTCACACAGTCAACCTTGTGTTGTTTTTTCACTGCTACCCCAGCACTGTAAACCACTTCCAAACACTTTGCACCTTGATGTTTTTGTTTTTTGCAGGAAGTTTGGTGAGCGACATCAGCCTCAGCGTTTGACAAGGTAGGCAGAAACATGGCGCAAACAACTCCAAAAAAACGTTTAAATCATTGCAGAAAGTATGCTGTCAAAGTGTTCACCTGTCTTTCCCCCCAATTTCAGGGAGGCTATGAGGAATTACTTGAAGGGGAAAGATGATCAAACAGTGCTCATACTCCATGCAAAAGTTGCTCAAAAGTCATATGGCAATGAAAAAAGGTTTGTGTGGGACTGTTTAAACGTTGTTGAATGTGTGCGTGTTTGAAAGAGAAATCTCACCCATTCAAAGTGGATTGATTGGAACTCCTGTGTGTTCTTCTTGGTTTTTATCTCTACTTCTGTCAATTAGGTTTTTCTGCCCCCCCCCATGTGTGTATCTGATGGGCAGTGGCTGGCAGAAGAAGTTAGAGACTATGGAAAAGGAGGGTTGCACAGAGCAGGAGGCTCAGCCGTGTGCGTTCATTGGGATAGGAAATAGTGAGCAGGAGATGCAGCAACTCAATCTGGAGGGGAAGGTGAGAAGGCACTTATAATACCACAGTACTGCAGGGGTTTTAATCATATTTTCATGTAATATTGTACACTGTTTGACATACTCTTCCAATACTTCACGCATTCTAGCAGTAAACAAGGGACTTTTTTTGGCTCCACTTCACTGTTGATAAACCATGCAAACTAACCACAAATGTATAGTATAGTGTGCAAATGTGCATTTTGACCATATCCTCTGTTGCTGCACAACCCTGTTAACTATATTCACACTGTAGCTGATATTCTTGCATGTCATTGCATTTTCCCATTCCACCTAAATGCCGCTAGTGAACATGTTCTCAAAAGGAGACAAGAGGGAAGTGAAAGGGGGACAAACAGAAACCCACACTCATACAAAAATCCCTAATATGTGTCTTTCCCCTGCATTAGCACTTCTGCACAGCGAAGACACTGTATATCAGTGACACGGATAAAAGGAAACACTTCATGCTGTCTGTGAAGATGTTATATGGCAACAGCGCCAACATAGGAGTCTTCCTCAGCAAGAGGATCAAGGTCATTTCCAAGCCCTCTAAGAAGAAACAGTCCTTGAAAAATGCAGATTGTGAGTTGCAACGTGTCCACATTCACACTAGCTCATGTATGGTTGCACCACACAGTGGCATTTAATTTTAATGTGAAAAAGATTTTAGTTTCCCTTTGACAGCAGAATCACTTACTTCTCTTCCTTAATCCTCGTTCTCGCTCACTCACACACTTTCTGTCTTTCTCTCCCCCCAGTGTGTATCGCTTCAGGGACTAAAGTGGCATTGTTTAACCGCCTGCGTTCCCAGACGGTTAGCACCAGGTATCTTCATGTGGAGGGGGGGAACTTTTATGCCAGCTCCCAACAGTGGGGTGCCTTCTACATCCACCTGTGTAAGATCACACATTGTCTATGTGTTGCTTCTTGTTCCCCCCCCTTCTTTAATTTCCTTAATTTCAGTTTTTATTGACCTTACATGCATGAAAGCAGATACGCACATTTTAATGGTACTGTTATCTTCTTTCATGTGTTCGTTGACTATTTGCACTGATTGGCAGCACCTATTTAAAGGTAGCGAGGGAGTTATAGACATTTACTTTTGTGTTCTCTGTCTTTTTGGTTAGTGGACGATGATGAGTCTGAAGGAGAGGAGTTTGCTGTGAGAGACGGCTATATTCACTATGGCCAGACGGTCAAATTGGTCTGTTCTGTTACTGGCATGGCCCTGCCCAGACTGGTATGCATGTGTTTATGTCAGTTGTCCATTGTTTTTGAGGCAGTGAGCAGTCGTACCACTAGTGTACTTAAATGTACGCAGAGTTTGTGACTGTGCAAATATGTTTGTGTCCATTTGGACATGTATATTGCTTGTTTCTGTGTATTCATGATGGGTGTCTTTTTGACTCAATTCTTCAGGTCATTCGCAAAGTGGACAAGCAGACTGCATTAATGGATGCAGATGACCCAGTGTCCCAGCTTCACAAGTGTTGCTTCTACCTGAAAGATACAGACCGAATGTATCTCTGTCTCTCACAGGAGAGGATCATCCAGTTCCAGGTTCTGAATCTCACACACACACACACACACACGGGTTTAAGTAGTATTTAATTCTGATTTTATTCTAATCCGGTTCTTATAAAATCTCAATTCCAGTTTTTTGTATTGATAAAAATCAATGGACAGTTTTACATAAAAACTTTTATTTCTTCAGCTTGTTCCGGATGTATTCCTCCCCATTCTGTATTCTCATTTCAAAAATGTTTTCAATGATTATCTCAGTGTTACTTACCATAGAAACATGGGACTCTTTTGGATAATGTTATGTTGCTATAGGTTTATGTTGTAGCCATCAGTTAATGGCCTTTAGACAACAGTAACATTAACCTGTCTGCTGAGAGCATTGTCTGCAAGCAGGAATGTGCTGTGAAATTTGTATCCAAACAAGAGGTTTACCCATTTATTTTAATGAGCATTCTAGGGTAAGAGAAGAGAAGACTAATCGATTCAATGGGGCTTTATTGGCATTGGACATTTACATTGCCAAAGAAATGCAAAATAAAAACATGTGCATAAATAGCACATAAATAGAAGAATTGTGCTATTAAATATATGTGTGTGTACGCCAGTGTTGGGCAAGTTACTCAGAAATTGTAATATATTACTAGTTACTTATTCTCCTTAAAAAAGTAATATTATTACTTTATTAATTACTGGGAGATAAAAGTAACTAGTTACATCACTCGTTACGTTACTACATTACTTTCCAGTGTTTCCCACAGAATGACAGTGGGGGGGGGGTTTCTAACTTTGGACAGGTTTGTGCAGTGGTGTTCATGAGAGAGAGAGAGAGAGAAAGAGGGAGCGAGCGAGGAGGTGCTGCACGAATATATGCTCCTCAATACAGCTTCTCAATCAAATATGATTTTAAATATGCCTAGTAAAAAAACATTGAAATTCAATACGTGGCAGTAAGTGTTGATAATTATCCAAATACACTGCTTTCACTACCACTCCCCTTCACCCCCAAACAAAGCTGTCTCTCCCCCAACTTTTTAACTAATAGGCCTATCATAGTCATAACAGCAGCAAGGAGTGCCTTGGCCTAATGCTTCTTAACACCAGCGGCTGGGAAAAAAAAATAAAATAAAGCAAGTAAATCCTGACTTTTAAACAGCTGTTTTTCTGCACATGTATCCTGTTCATAAGAGCAGTATTCAATAGTTACAAAACGTTACGTTAACGCCACTCTCTCCCGACGAGTCCAAGCATCAGTGGCAGTAGCTGCCTGAGTTTCTTTCTGTTTCACGTTGCTGTGCTGCTTCAGCAGATGCTTCAAAAAATCAGATGTAGAATTGTTCGCGGTTGAAAGGTTTTTGCTGGTCGCACAGAGTTTACAATAGACGTCTTGTATCTTAGACTGTGACACAATAATGGCAGTAGCTACTTACAGCTGTGGACAGAACGCCTCTCTCCCTCGTTCTCCTTTCTTCATTTAGTATTTGGCTATCAGCGACATGAACAACAAAGTCCGGTGCCGCTGAGCTGCCGCACAGTCGTGGATTCACGTCAAGAATGGTGCGTTCAACAAGTAACGCGGCGTTACTTGCCTTAGTAACTAGTAATAATATTACTGTTTTAGAAAAGTAATTAGTTACACTACTTAGTTACTGGGAAAAGTAATATTATTACAGTAATGCCTTACTACCCAACACTGGTGTACGCACGCACCCAGATAAAGTAGACGTTCAGTTAAAAAATATAAATAACAGAACTATGTATTCACTGCAACATTTCCTTTTAATTAATGTGCGTGTGTGCATGTGCTATGTGTGTCTAGATCACTCACTGTCCCTCAGGTTGTGGCATGTTGATACATATTGGGCAGCAAGATGTGCCCTGTCTCCTTGGAGTATATTTAATTCAGCAACATTTTTATATATATATATATATAGAGAGAGAGAGAGAGAGAGAAAAAAAAAAGTGACATTTATATTTCCAGGCCACACAGTGCTCCAAAGAGACTAACAAGGAGATTGTTAACGATGGGGCTTCCTGGACAATCATTAGCACTGACAAGGCTGAGTACACCTTTTTTGAGGGAATGGGCCCTGTCCACACACCGGTCACACCTGTCCCTGTGGTGGAAAGTCTGCAGGTAAGCACACAGCCTTTTCTGTTTATAAATATGCTTGTGCATGGTTTTTATTGAGAATGCATTGTATTCTGCTTATGTAAGTATTTTGAAGAATTGTGCGGTTTTTGTATTGTATTTTGTAGTGTATTGCATTGTATTTTATTTAAACTTATGGTTGAAAATCTTTTTTTGTTATTTGGGAAAAGACTCCCCGGACTCCCTTGTAAAAAGAGACTGCGTCTCAGTGGGACTTTCTTGTTAAAATAAAGGTTATATAAATAAAGTTATGAGTGTCATTATGTTTGCTAACTGCTTCCTCTTTGAGTTTTTACTTAGCTTGGACTTTTTAAAAGACATAAAACCTTTTTTGTGTGTCTGTGTCAAGTTAAACGGGGGAGGAGATGTGGCAATGTTGGAGCTGACGGGGCAGAACTTCACCCCTAACCTCAGAGTGTGGTTTGGAGATGTGGAGGCTGACACCATGTACAGGTGGGTGTTTATGTCCGTGTGTGCTCATTAGTGTGAAATGGCTCAAATGCTCAAACCTTGTCTCATCCTTCTGTCGCCTTAGATGTGGAGAGAGCGTCCTGTGTGTGGTGCCAGATATTTCTGCCTTCAGGGAGGGATGGCGCTGGGTGAGACAGCCAGTTCAGGTCCCCGTCACGCTGGTCCGCAATGATGGAATCATCTACTCCACCGCCCTCACCTTCACCTACACCCCTGAACCAGGGCCCCGACCCCACTGCAGTGCTGCTGGGGCCATCCTGCGGTCACACAGCACCTCTTCTTCATCACCAGCATCTTCGGCCTCACCATCTTCCTCGTTGGGCGGGCTCGGGGACAGCCATGGGGCTTACAACAATAGTGACTCGGGCATGTCGTCAGGGGCGTCGACCATGGCGGTGCTGTCATAGTAATACTTACTATGTGTGTGTTGTTGTTTTTTTGTGTGTGTGGTTTGAATGACTGAGTTAGAAAATGTGTGCATGTACTTTCCAAAGAGGCTCATGGACCTGTGAAGAATTGCACACAGATTCGGAAACTCTTCATCGGAGAGCAACTGTGATTATCAGGAATGCTACAGTTGGGAGAAAAAAAAGACAATTAAATTGATGGGGTGACTGAAGCATCGCTTTGGCTCCCTCTTGTGGTTTGTTGTGGGTATGTCAAAGTCCCACTTAAACAGACCCTGATATCCAAGACCTTCACCTAAAAGAAGATTAATCTGCCTTCTAACTCCCACAACAACCTGATTTGTCCAAGAACCATTTTGTTTTTATATGCCTTAGGGTTTGCAAGCTATTTTCACTATGCTCTCTTTCTACCAAGGTCATGTTTTTATTGAAGAACTTGTTGATTTTTATGTGGTGTGCAAGGGAAAAAAATTGTTGTAAAAGTAACATAGTTTTTACGGACCAAGGAATATTATTATACTATTTTATTCATATTATATTTTATAAGCTTTTGCTAAGGTACATTTTGACATTTTTTTGTATGAAACTGCAAAGTCAGTTCATTTTTGTTACCAAATAGAATTTTTCATGTCATTGACTCCTACTTGAGTTTTGCCTCAGTGGGTGGTCAAGGCGGAAATGGCTTGTAATGTGTCTCTTAATAGTTTGACTTCAGGTCCTCTGCTTTTCTCCCCTTTCTTTAATCTCCACTGGTGTGTTTTGGAATTAGACTGCCAAATTCATAATTACTTAAGAGTCATTACAGCCGATTTCACTATCCTACATGCTGTATAACAATGACTGAAATGATCAGGCAAAGGTTTTTAGGAGATTCATCAGACAATTAAGACATGCGCATATCTGCCCATAGTTCTCTTCTAGGTCACTGGGCTTGACTGATCAGTCCTAAAATACTTTTTTTATAACAGAAATATGATACTAATTTTTTACGAGTGTAGTGTGTGTGTGTGTGTGTGTGTGTGTGTGTGTGTGTGTGTGTGTGTGTGTGTGTGTGTGTGAGAGAGAGAGAGAGAGAGAGAGAGAGAGAGAGTGAATATGTAAAACGCCATTGATGCATTCTGGTAGACCAAGGCCTGTGTTTTCTACTCAGTATGCTGTTTTTGTACCAGAGTGCTTAAACTCAAATCTAAATATGACCAGTCCCTCTTTTACCATAGCTATGTACACAGCAGTGTAAACAAAATTACAGTATTAAGTTTATATAAATTACTAAGGAAAGGAGCAATGAAAGAAAATCTAATATCTTTCTACTGAAAAAGATTTCATTTTGTGCACATGGCACATTTGTTTTTGAGAGGCCTCAAGTTTCCTTTTGAGTTTGTGCTTTTGTTTTGGAGGAGAAGCTTTAACACCGCCTCTGCCATCTAGCTTGTAGCACTTTCCTCACAGCCCACCTGAGCTCAGCAATGTCTCTTTGGGATTGAGCGTTGCTGAGTCATGTTTTGTCAAACACACCATCTGACTGCAAATGCAGTTGAACTAATCACCCGTGGTTGTGCTTTGGTACTTATGTGATGAGGTGATGATTTGTACAGATTCAAACTGCCTACCTACCTTTTTCAGCCGGTTGAACATTAAAAAAAATGGATCTTTAACTTACTAAACTAGTCAGGAATGACATTGTCGTTCAGGTTATGTTGCCTTAAAAACCACTACCAATAGCATCTGTCTTGCTTAAAATGTCTCACAAAGTATCCTGACTTCCTCATGCTTTTTGTATTATACTGTATATGTTTCAGGACTGAGTTTCAAGTAAATGTGCAAGGTTGGCCAGCTTACTGCCAGGTGGATGTTTTCATGACAATGATGTGAATTACTTAATTTCTTTTATATGTATATTCACCATTGCCTAAAAAGTAGATTTATGGTTGTATAGGTAAGTATTTACATCATAACAATCCAGCGACACGACACCTCTTTGTGGTAGCATCAAGTGACATCTGAACAGTCTGTCTATTGCCACAACAGTTCCTTTTCCTGCGGCCAGTATAGAATATTCTTGATTTAATGTTTTATATCACAGCAGTTTGCTAAAGGGCGTACTTTCAGTAATCCAATGACACTGTAGTTGGTTGGAGGTGGTGGGATGTGGCATTTTTGGTCACCCCATTTCCACACCTGATAATGTCTTTGCCCAGACATTGGATCTCCACTAAGTACCTGGTTAGTTTCTTCTTTGTGTCTGTATTCTCAACTCTGTTTTTTTTGTCACTCAAGTCACCATGTACTACACAATATCTACAAGGCTAGGTTGGATCTAAGTTAGTACTGTCATAAGGTCAACTGTGAGATTGCATGTTAAATGAACCTCATCATGTCATCATACTGGCAGCTTTATGAGCATTTTCACTGCTCTTGTGTTTTATGGAAAAGTGTATTTACTCTCGTATACAGCCTTTTGTTTCTTACTGCTCGTTCCATATATCATAATATCCCTCCGTGTTTTCATTCTGGTGTATTACTCTTTAAGTAACTCAATCTGTCGAAGTTCTTAAGTGAAAGGTCATGAATAAAAACAAGTTGAAGTTGAATGTCAAGTGTTTTGATCCATTTAAGGTTTGTTTATTTTGCTATTTCGATTTCCCCTTCTCTTCCTTTCTCTGTCATCATCATCATCAGTAAGTAAAATAGGAGCTAATTTGACTATACCATGTAAAATGCACATATACTGCAAACTCTCTCAGACCCTGCTGAGGCCTTATTGGACACTTGCCAGTTGGGCATGCTCCACAGGGTAGAGGTCAAATCTGCCCCACTATTTTTAAACGGGGAGCCGAATTGCTGGAATGAAACCTGATACTTTATTACTGTTAAAGTCTGTGCATGTATGTGCCTGTGTAGTCGTGCAGTCTGTTTGTGTCCCTCACACTCTTGACATTTCTACTAATCATTTCAGTTTAAGGAGGTATACTGTGTCTGAGCGTTTCTGCAAAAGTGTGTTGGAAGAAATTCCAAGCTACATATAGACACAGTTAGAAACTCCATGAACAGGTGTACAAACATTTACTAGGTCCCTCTGCATAGCTTGAAGATCTGTGAACAAGGATCTGTGAACAACCGTCAGACACTATTCCTTGAGCTCAAGCAATATGTCCCAAAGTGAGGTCTAGGGGGCTTTAACAGATCCTCCACCTAAACCAGGATCAGTAAAGCCATAAAACCACAAAGGGTATAAAATCATCTTGAATGACTGTTCTCTTGGTTTCACACATGCATGAGAAGCAGTTGCTCAGCTCTGTTACAAATGGTAGACTAAGCCTATCCAAAAACTACATATGGAGGTCACTGGATCAAAGTGTTGGGGGCCCAAAAGAGATGAGAAGGGGGGAGAGGCCTCAAGAGTTCCGAGTCAAAACGTCACATCTCGACGTCTGTGTTGTTAGGAAAGGGGTGGCAGAACAGAGAAGAGGACAGTACGATTAGCTGGCTTATAAAGAGATCAGAAGCTGATACAAAACAGACTCCAACTGGACAGGCGGAACAGAGAAGGAGTCTGCACCCTTAAAAGGATTATGGGCCTATGCTGTCTTCCAATCTAAACATCATCTGACCAAAAAATAGTGTTTTCATGCGTTTCCTGAGATCTGCTGCGCGTGTGGTTATGACACTGGATTTTAATAATGATGGATGAGCCTCAGGACTTTTTCTCAGGACTTTGTTTTTACACCTAGTTTGGATTTTTAGCAATATTATTTGTATTATTGAATACAACTGCCCACTTTTGCAGTATTTTTACGCACATCCCTCCTGTGTTTGGATGACTACTGCAGACTTTCTGAAGTGTGTTGGAACTTTTTGTTCATACATTTCAATTACCCAGCTTGCCTGGTTTGTCAAGTGAATCATCGGTTTCACGTCTCGCTTCTGGCTGTACCCATAATAGCAACACAGATTGCTTAACACTTCTCGCAGTCTGTCGCTGGTGCCTCCTGAATGTGGGTCGGTACCGCATGTTCTTTCTTCATCTTCAGTTTCTCAACTCTTGACGACAATATAATCTACCATCTGAAATGCTGCCTCTGTCCGCTCTGTTCCTCCTCGTTTTCCCCGCTGCTCTCTTTGTGGCCGCGCAAGGAGCCGGGGACCTCCAGGGTTTCACCTTCCCCGGTGGGAGCGCAGTTTTCGACCCAACAGGTATGTGCTGAATGATGCGTCGAGCCAACTTTATTACAGTCTGAATCAAACAGGAAAGCAGGGCATCAATTATCACACTTATGCTTGACAAAGTCTTTGCATCGTATTCAAATCTGTCCTGTCATCACCAATATTGCGCCAATTATAATGGGCAGGGCATCTTTCTCGTTTGCACATTGGCGCTGCTGAGAATTTCAGTCTCCTAAATCTTGCAGGACTTTGTCAAAGGGTTTTATTTTGTAAAGTTTCAGTAGTTGTTCTTGGTGCATTGTGCTCCAGTCCCATGTGCCTAGGACACCTGTGGGAAGGGTTAAACTCAGGTCATATTTAGAGGTCCCACAGGGACACCAATAACACACACACACACTGCTCAGAGGGCCTTTGCAAACAACATTGCTATTTGATAGCCAATCCTGCTGAGAACTCTCCTCAGTTTTGAGAAATGCAAGCTTCATCAACAACCAGGGCTTTACTGTTTTTGCTCTGCACACTTGAATACCTCCTGGTATCGGGAGTGAGCAGAACAATGAAACTCTGTCTTCACACATTTTAATTATTTATTGCCATGCCAATAATTAGGCTATCTTGAAAAGAACAGCTATCCATCATCTGTCATGTATCAAATGCATACCTATGTCAGTCAAAGAAACAATTAATCATTTTAAGGCTTTTCCTCCTCCATGTTCAGTTTGAGTGTTTTTTTAAGCACTTTTCTTTAGTCAGTCCATGTATATTTTATTTAACATCAACTTCTGAGATGACAATGTTTTTGCAAAAATGTTCTGACATTAACGTCAGAAATAAGAATTCACATTTGTCCCAGAAGTCATTTTTCCCCATGGTTTTATTCATCCTTACATTGTGGACAGGGAGCGTTTAATGTTAGGAGCTTGCTTTGGTATAGTGGGCTTTTCTAGCAGACCTTTGACCTCCAAGTTCCGTAGCTCCTTAGAGCACCAAAACTCTTCGGTCACAGAGTCAAAAAATGGGTTCTGACTCAGAAGACAGAAAGCTGTGCGTCATCTTCTTATGTATTGGTTTTCCAGTATTTACTTACGCCTGGAACACACTGTACAATTTAAATCCTAATTACCGAATTTCCAGAAAGTCCTAACTGGCATGCGACCAAGTACATTCAGCACACATTGTCTGGTAGTGGGCCGAAGTTAAGGATTAAATCTCAAACTCATTGGTCAAACCAGTGGAGGCTGTTACAATTGTAGGCAAGGCAAGTTTATTTGTATAGCACATTTCAACAACAAGGCAATTCAAAGTGCTTTACATGAAACATAAAAGCAACAGGCAATGTAAAAAAGACATTTAAACATAATTAAACAAATAGTTCAATATAAAATATAAACAAGATAAAACAGTAGAGTAAAATTATAGCACTGTGTAAGATATTAATCAAAAGCCTTAAATATGGTTTAATAAAAAGCAGCAGCAAAAAGTGAAGTCATCAGTATTGATTTAAAAGAACTGACAGTTGCAGCAGTTTTCTGGGAGTTTGTTCCAGATATAACATGCATCAAATCTGAACGCTGCTTCTCCAAGTTTAGTTTTGACTCTGGGGACAGAAAGCAAACCTGTATCTGAGAGGTCTGGTGCTTTAAAACATAGCAGAAGATCAGAAATCTATTTTGGCCCTAAACGATTTAGTGCTTTATAAACCAACAGCAGAATATTAAAATCAATTATTTGACAGACAGTAAGCCAGTGTGAGCACCTCAGAAGTGGAGTGATATGATCCATTTTTTATGTCTTAGTGAGGACTCGAGCAGCAGCGTTCTGAATCAGCTGCAACTGTCTGATAGATATTTTAGAGAGACCTGTAAAGACACTGTTTGAATAGTCGAGTCATCTGAAGATAAATGCATGGACTTATGTCTCAGGGCCTGCTTAGACATAAGTCCTTTAATCATTGATAAATTCTTCAGGTGATCATAGGCTGACTTTGTGATCGTCTTAAAGGATCATTTTGGTATTTTAAAACCTGGGCCCTATTTTCGTATATTTTGGTGTCAAAATAATACAAAAAGCTTTGGAATATGTGCAGTAGATGGCTTCAGCCGGCAGCCATGAACCGGCTGTAGTGGCTGGAAAATATTCTATCGGGCAATTGCACCCATCAAAATTACGTCCACAAAAAGTGCTGACTGTTGTACTAGGTGTCTAACAACATTATGGAAAGGATCCCTACAAGTGAGTCCCGGTGACACCCTTTGTTTCTAACAAGAAACAGAAGTCTCGTTCAAGGATAATTCTATTGCTGAAATCTTGTGAGAGGCAAGTTGTTGCAGGAAGACAACGGTGGAAACGTGCGTCACACTTCGAAAGAGCTGTGTTGGAGTAATGTTAAGAAATAGTTTTGCAAACAACAAACTCCTCTCCCTCGCTTCCTCCATTTCCTGCAACAACTCAGGAAACAACTTATGTAAATTTGTGTCATCTGCATAATTATGGTAACATATTTTGTATATTTTCATAATCTGAGCCAGTGAAAGAGGCCCCAGAAAGGAGCCTTGGGGAACTCAACAGGTAATTTTTGTCAGCTCTGATGTTGTACCTATAGACACAAAGTATCACTGTCCTTCAATTAGGATTCCAGTCGGTGGTCGTCAGTCTCAAATGCACTGAGATCAAAATTTACTAAGACTGATCTGCCACTGAAATCCTGACTGGGAGAAATTAAACCTGTTTAATAAGGCTAATTGTAAAACTTTTCTTGATAATGGTGGTAAAAAATTCTTTAAATGATTAATGAACAGACAGGTCAGACGTCATGTTTTACATTATTTCTGTTACAAACATTGTAACCAATGGATTGAGGTTAAGAAGTTTATTTGTGACCTTGGAAACAGTGCAAGGTCCATAGTAGCTACTAAATGCACAAGGGGAGATTGTTTTATCAACAATTGGAGTATTCTGATTATGTAGTTGTTCATATTTATTTAATACAGTAGAAATGGTCATATTTTCATTGTTATTTTCTGTGCTTTATTGACAGAGATGGACGGAAAACATAGAGAGAGGAAGAGACAAATGCCACAAATGCCAGAATCAAATTGGGGGTGTTGAGAAGTGTCTTATTATACTGTATGAGTCTTAACCAATAATTTAGTGATGATACACATATAATTATTAATTGCTGGCCCATACTTTGTATTTTAAGAGAAACCACGGCCATAGACTTATGTTGATTTTCTATTGAAATTTTGACATTTTGGATAGACAAATAGAGGAGACTTACATTTACTCATTTAGCTGACACTGTTATCCAAAGCAACTTTTGCTATAAATGTCAGAGGTTGCACGCCTCTGGAGCAACTAGGAGTTGCGTGAAGAGGCGTGTGTCTTATAAGAGGCGTGTGTCTTATCCACTGTGCCTACCACTATCCTTCTCTGATGTACAGTAGCAGAAAGGAATGAATAAGTAAATGATTGGAAAGATCCTTTGTGTTTTCTCTGTATAAGCCAAAATAATGACAATCTCTCAGTACTGAGACAATTCTCACCACATGTCTGCTCTAAAAGGAGCAGTGAACATACCGAAGAAAGTTCTTGATCTATAGATCAGATAAACTGATCAATTGAGCTGGATTAATGGATAAATAAAAGCCACTGAAGAAACCGAGTGAAATAATGATTGATATAATGTCATGGGGACTGCAGATGTAAATTAGCCTAAGGCTAACTCTGGTGTAATGCATCAAATGTTTACATTTATGTTATTAATTGCACATGGTCCCTTCTAAATAAAAATCAATCAATCAATCAATCAATCAATCAATTGCCTTCCTGACCCATGTAGACCCCTGCATGGTGGTGTCTCCACCATGTATGAGCGAGGCAGATCGCTACAGCTTGGAGGCCCTGCGGAGCATCCATCAGATGATGGACGATGACCAGGATGGAGGGATTGAGGTGGAGGAGAGTGTGGAGGTACAAAACTCACTCTTCATGAAATGTTTACCCCATCCTTGTCCATGTATGTTCTTGCATGCAAGAGACAGACAGGGTAAAGCAGTGCAACAACAGGTGCCCTGGCTGGAGTTAAATGCTACTTCAAGGATAGCAACAGTATAACTTTGCTTTTGGCTCGGTGACAAAATTGGTTTGCACTAATAGAATACTTTAGTGCTGGTGACCTTCATAGTCACACTTCAGTATATCTCCGCCTAATGTTTCCATGACTGCAGCTTGTATTTTTCTTCAGCCAGTTTGTTAAACTTCTGTCACAAGCAGAGATAAACTGATATTTCACAAACAATCCTAAATATTACAAAATTATGTTGCAAAGCAAGTTTTGAAACATGTATCTGTTGCTTTTTAACAGACCTATAATAAATTGTACCATTGGAAGCATAGTTTTTTTCTACAAAAACATTTTGTTAATGAGCCAAAAACAAGACACATTTTTCATTTAGTCATGTAACAAGTGGTCAATGCTTCATCTCTGCATGTGTCTCTGTATATGTGTGTGTGTAAAGGCATATTTACTGCATGTAAAAGCGTGTTTGTGTAGTAAATAATATCCAGAGTGAATACATATTTTGTCCAAGGAGTGTTTGTCTCTGGTCGTGTGTGACATTGGTGGTAAATCCAGAATCCTAGAATGCCTTTGCCTTCGAGAATGCAGTTCAGGGACACAGAATCCAGGGGCTCGAGTTGCTGTTACCATAGAGATGTCAGGGGGGGGCCTGGGCTCATCAGAACAAGATTCCTGTAGCCATCATATGAAGCCCCCGTTTACAGCCAAGGACACATTCCAAGACAACACTCGCACACACAAATACACACTCATGCAATCTCTGAAGTGTGCAATACACACTCATGCTTCTGCATGCGTTCTAAATAAATACAGTTTCAAAACACCCGCTCCTTATTGCTAGATTGAAATCCAAGTACATAACACATTGCAACAGCCATTCAATTTATTTCGGACAGAGAGGTTGAGAGTTTGTTCTCAGCAAATGTGCTTGTGACCCCTAACCTTTGTTAAATGTGACAGTCTTTATTTTCCCTTCTACCTTCTGTCCCTCTCTGTCTTTGCAGTTCATTATTGAAGACATGAAGCAGCAGCAGACCAACAAACACAGCAACCTGCACAGAGAAGACCAGCACATCACAATTGAGGAGCTCTGGAGGGGTTGGAAGTCATCTGAAGGTGTGTGTGTGTGTGTGTGTGTGTGTGTGTAAGAGAGAGAGAGAGTATAGCTCTACTTTGTGTCACTTTTTGTCTCACTTTGTCTTCTTTCCTTGCCTCACTTCTCAGTACATAACTGGACTCAAGATGATGTGCTTCGCTGGCTGAAGGACTTTGTTGAGTTGCCACAATATGAGAGGAACTTTAAAGACTATAAGGTCAACGGAAACACACTCCCCAGGTAGGAATATTCAATGACGATGCTATAGTCAAGCAAGACTAACTCACTTGTGTGCTGTTGTGTGAGTCACTGTAAAAACGAGTCAGTTGTCAAATCAACACACTGAACTGCCATGACATCTGTGTGCAGGATTGCAGCTAATGAGCCTTCATTCCTGAGTGGCCACCTGAGGGTTCAGGATCAGAGAGACAAACAGAAGCTCAATATCAAAGCTCTGGATGTAGTTCTGTTTGGACCGCCTACACGTAAGTCCTCAGCTTCTTCCCTCTCCCTGCTCTGATGAGATGATGATGCATAGGGCAACTTTTTGAGCAAAGTTGCTGGGCAATGTTGCTAGTGGCAAGTCCGACTATGTTTTGAACGTATAGCGGCGATTGGTGGGGGAAGGGGATTACGGTAGTAATCTTTACTCATTACCATTGACGGCAACGTTGCCCTTCACGATTGCTCTAAAAGTTGCTCTGTGTATCATCAGCTTAAGTCTCTTTACTGTGTCTGTTGGCTATCTACCTCCCTGGGAACCATCACCTTATCGTGGCAGAGAGGTTTGTGTGTTGAGGGCTGTGTTGTCCGTCCGCCTGTGGCGGTACTGGGGGGGGGCAACAGGGGCCAGTGCCCCTGTAACACAGACCTTGGACCCCCCTATGGCCCCCCACTGAACGAAAAGTCTGCAGCAGCCCTATTGATTTGGCGGCCCGCTGGCCACATCCGGCCCCGAAGCAACCTCCATGTTGCCCAGCACATAATCTAATATATATGACAACAAAAGTAAACTACATATTACAGTGAATGGAAGCTAAAGAGTGAACTTTAGGTCTAGCGTTTCCTTCCCATCTTTGTTGAGTTTCATATGCGCTGTACCGATCACCGCCAATCAAGGCTCAACGTAACTGTCCGACCTGCAGCCTCTCCCCTCCTGTGTGTCTGCAGAGCGCCTCCACTCCACACACGTATCAGCCAGTTGATCAGTGGACATTGACGACAACTAGGCTCGTTAGCGTAAGTATCCTACCTGCAATAAAAACTTAGCGAGTAAAAAGCCAACACTCCTGTTTAATAAGCATAAACACGCAAAACGCGATGTTTTAATCTGCCCAATATCTCATCCACTGCAGCTGTGTGTTGGTTTTACACAAGCACAGCGCTAGTTCAGCTAATAGCTTATTGTTACAAACAAGCTGAAGTGAAAGCTGTCTGTCTTTAGTAACTGTTAAGCTTAGTTTGCCACGTACATTAAAATATGGCACATTATACTCAGCTGGTGGCTGAGACAGACCAGCTCCTCTCTACCAGCAGCAGCAGAGGGAGGACAGGAGGGACTGAGTTCTTTCTAAACTTGTATATATATTCCATATTCCAGACATCATATGTTGATGTCTTAAATATGATTTATTTTACTGACATTTTAGATTTAGTTCCAGTGAGATATTAGTGAATTTTCTGTTGTAAATTCTGTTGCTGCTTTAGAAACAACATTTAGTTAATAAAAAATGTTAAATTATTATTTTTTTTATAATATTTGCAATTATTTAATAAATAGGACTGATAAGAGCATCAATAAAGAACTGAACCAATAAGGATAGTGTCAATACAATCTTAATGATCCCTACTCCTGAGAAATGCGGCCCAATCGAATCTGTAATTGAATAGCCCTGGTCTACAGTAATCATAGTAATATATCTTCCTTGCGACGAAATGTACATTAAACTGAATGCAGCATTGTAGACAATATTTTGTCCTTGTAATCCATGTTTCCACTGCATGGATAGCCTTTGGATATTGACGGAAATTGTTCGGAGTCGCCCTCCTTAAAGGGTAAATTATTATCATAACTATTTAATAATGCATTGCATTTAAACAGCACTTTTCATACACAAAAAGCGAGAACAGTAACCTGTGGTCCTACCAGGCTGGACATACAGTCGGCCAAAATATGTATCCCCTTTATAATGCATAGATGATGCCCTACTATCAAGTATTCTTGAGGGTATATTTCAAATCAGGGCTAATAACAGGGGTGAATATTGAGACATTTGTTGTTTCCTAAAAAAAGTTATAGCGGGATACAAAATAAAAACTGGGATCCAGAGAATGTCTCATACACTAGAGCTACGCTGTTCATTAAGCCTTACAAAGAAATGTTGCATCAAAGAATGTACTATAACATAACTTCTTTTTGTATAATGTAATTTAATAAAACTATAACAAAGAATGGTTCATAAGACCCCATGAAAAAACGAGGAAGAGGAGCCGTCTGGAGCCAGACCCAGAGGAAGGGCTTATCGGCCTGGTCGCTGGGTTAGTCACGGAGCCCGGCCGGGCACAGCAGGAAGAAGCAAAGTGGCAGCCCCCTCTCCTATGTGCCCCGCGGGGGTCGGTTGAGTTGCCTGGGCTTCAACGGACCACGCTGCAGCTGAGGCTGGCTCTAGGGATGTAGAACGAACGAGCCGGAACTTGTGCAGGAGGTGGAGCTCTAGTTAGATCTGGTGGGGCTTACCTCCACACACAGTCTCGGTTCTGGAACCGTACTCCTGGATTGGGGATGAACTCTATTCTTCTCTGGAGCTGTCCAGGGTGTGAGTTGTCAGGTGGGAGTAGGGATACTCACAAGTCCCCAGCTGAGTGCAACTACGTTGTATGTGCAACATTCATCCACCCCTATGGAAGGATGGATGGATGGCTATCTGCCTACTTGCCTCTTTAGTTTGCATACCAACCAACTCTCCCAGTTTCCTCAGATTTGTCCAGTATTTGAGAGACCGCTATTGACATGTTCCCATTAAGAAAGCTCCTGTGTGTGTGGGTGGCTGGCAGGGGTTTTAAGAGGCTTCCATTGTCAATGGAAATATACAAGGTGTTTGTGTTTTTTGCTTATTCCTTGTTGCTTTATGCGTTACTAAAATGACTCTGTACATTCATGATCCATATGTCATGATCTTCTATTCCACTGTAGGCCCCCCTCATAACTACATGAAGGACCTGGTGCTAATTGTTTCGGTGGTGATGGGAGTTGGAGGATGCTGGTTTGCCCAGGCCCAGAACAAAGCCAGTAAAGTCCACATAAGCAAGATGATGAAAGATTTGGAAAGTCTGCAGAGTGCTGAACAGAGCCTCATAGATCTGCAGGAGCAGTAAGTATTCAGTATTTAGTGCCTCTCACTTATTGTATGTTATTCAATTTACTTTAGTTATTTTGATTTTACCAAAAATATTTCTCTTTCTCAGACTGGAGCGAGCCCAGGAAGAAAAACGTAATGTCGCTGAGGAAAAACTGAACCTAGAGGAGAAGATGAGGGATGAGATAATGGGAGCACAGGAGGAGGCTTACCGTCTGCACGAGCTGAGGCAGGGAGCTGTCAGTGAGCTCAGCCGCCTCCGATATGCAGAGGAAGAGCTGGAGCAGGTAGACAGACATTAAACCATACAGCTAGAGGATGCAGCTTAGAAGTGCTGCACTTGCCTCACCCTTGCTATAGACTGAAACGTTTAAAGGATTTGAAGGAAAGAATTTAAGCTTTAACTGCAGTTTTAAAAAATTCTTCTACATACTGACCACTAACATTTGACTGATGCCATACTCTCAGGTCCTTGGAGCACTTAAGCAGGCGGAGATGGACATGCAGGCTAGCTGGACTGCCTCAGAGGCTCTCCAGCAGTGGCTGCAGCTGACACATGAAGTAGAAGTCCAGTACTACAATGTCAAGAAGCAGAGTGCAGTACTACAGCTTGTCTCTGCCAAGGAAGAGGTAATGCATGAAAAAAGGGAAACACGTGACAAACACTGCAGTAATATTTAGAGGGACTGAACTGGACACATTAGCAAGTAATTGCAAAAAAAGTTTAAAAAAGGGAGTGTTTAGACACAGGGTCATGAATGGAGCACATTTTTTCTAACACATTACCTATATATCTATCAACTGATGGGCACCTGTGCTTCCTTGCAGGCAGAGAAGATTAAGAAGAAGAGAAGTTCTGTGCTGGGTACTCTCCATGTCGCCCACAGCTCCTCTCTAGACCATGTTGACCACAAGATCCTGGAGGCAAAGTCAGTCACACTTCATTTGCTGTATATCACAGTAAAGGTGTAACATATGTCACAAAGATCTTTCTATCTCCTTAAGGAATTCCTTGTCTGAAGTAACAGCCTGCCTACGCGAGCGCCTCCATCGCTGGCAGCAGATTGAGCGCATCTGTGGCTTTCCAATAATTAGGAATCCTGGTCTAGCAAACCTCACTGCTCAGCTCTACTCAGACTCAGTTGCCCTTGGGTTGCCCCGAGTGCCCCAGCCATCTTGCTCTTGCCACAGCTCCGTCCATGGATCTATAGAGGATCTGTTAGAAGAGTCTGCTTCTCCAATCTTGCCACAGATGCAAGGTAAGTAACAGCAAGGATAAGCTTTTGATTTTTTCATCCCATTAGTGTCTACAAAGGGTTCAAGCCAGGTTTAGATCAGGTGACTGTGAATTGCATATTTTTCATACTAATCAACACATGTTTTTCCTTTAATTTGTCACCCATCTGTATGTACGTAAATGCTGTGTATATCCAAGGGATAAATGGTATCAGTCTTCACAAAGCTGTAAATTCAGCAAATGTGTTCAGTGAACCAAATGATCAAAATCTGAATGATGACACATTTTCAAAATCAATGCTGAACATTGCAGTGCTGTGTTGTGGTATATGCAGCTAAGAATCCTCTCAACATGGATCAAATGTAACTCAGTTGTTCTGTTTTAAAGTTTCACATATTGCTAATGTCACAATGAATTAAAACAGCATTGTGAGGCACACTCTCAGGTACCCCTTACTATTATCCATTTGTGACATTACCATAACCAATACAGTAATGCAATGAGAACACACAGCTACACACTTTCCAATAACCTCCTCCAGTATTAATAAAGCCTAGTCAAACCAGCATCTAAAATTGCTGCAATGACTGGATTTCCCCATGGGGCCAACATATGTGGGCTAGCCTCACATATTTCTGCATTGAGTTCAACTTTGGTAAACGTTGACACGTGAAATTTGTGCAATTGACCAATATTAAGCCATATTGACAGTGCTGACCTTCGAAGGAACATAGACAGAGAGTCCAAAATGGAAGATGCTATCATAGCTTATAGGCTGCGTTGTCCCAATTACTTTTAATGAACTTTCTCTGTACACAAAAACATTGTTTGCAGTTATGAACCAACAGTTATGAACCAGTAGGACAAATATGTCTTTTAAAAAAACTGTGGGAACTTCTGTTAGCAACCAAGCTAACAATCTTGCTAATTGAAACTTAGCAAGTTTGCTAACTGAAACGGAGCTCAGAGAGCTTCTTTTCCTTCTTCAACAGCTCTTTACAGAGTACAGAAACTAGTACAGAGAAACTAAAAAGAAGCTTGAAAAGCTATTTCAACTGAATAGCGCCAACATGTTCCCTGCTGGCTAGCATTTTAATGGTTAGCTCGCCAGCTACAATAATTTACCAAGAAGCACTGTGAGTAGCCCCACTATCACCATGTTTCTAGAACCACATATTTCACAAGAACGTGCGGACAAATTTAGTGATGTCAGTTTTTTGTGTTACCAGACATTTAAGATCAAAAACTAGGGGTAGCCTACATATTCATTGCTACCACTCTACCACTTCCTGTATGGATTGATAAGTTTTGCTGAATGGTTCATCTTTGGCCTTCATCCAGTTCCGGTTCCACCACTGAAACGCTCTCCCAAAACACGGGGATCCACCATATGTCGGTCACGTCGTACCGGCAACATCACTCAGCCCCCAGCCTCCATGATCTCCTCGGACCCAGACCTTCTCATCCCCATCCGAGCCCCATACCCTTGCTTTGATGAGGAAGAGGGGCTCTTCCTGAAAACTCTAAAAAAACAGTATGTATCCCTATGCACAACTTTTAAGCTGATGATACACAGAGCAACTTTTAGAGCAATCGTGAAGGGCAACGTTGCCATCAATGGTAATGAGTAAAGATTACTACCGTGATCCCCTTTCCCTACCACTCCGTCACCCGCCCCGCACCGCCGCTATACGTTCAAAACATAGTCGGACTTGCCACTAGCAAGATTGCCCAGCAACATTGCTCAAAAAGTTGCCCCGTGTATCATCAGCTTTAGAGGCCAATTTGTTTTTACACACTGCCAATGCTAAACCACTGTGTTTTAGAAACACCTATGTTGATATAGCTGTTCATTCCTACATAGCTGTTCATTCCTAATCCTTTCCTTCCTTCCCTTATTCTTCCTTTCCTTTCTCTCACCTATAGAGAATCCCAAGAGATGCCTTCAGACACAGAATATATGACTTCACCTACTCTCAACAAAATGTTGCCTAGTCCTACTGATGACACTTCCTCTCAAAAGCTCTGTCATGATGAAACTGAGCTGCTTTCAGACAGCTCCATTACAAAGCCTTTGAGTAAAGAAGTAGAAGATGTTATAGAAACTCCAGTTCACCAACTCTCTATACCAGAAGCTTCTGTAGATGTTTCCTGCAGAAAGCTGGCAAAAGAAGTGTTGGATACTTCTCCGGAAACCTCTTCTTTGAAGATGTCCAAAGAAGAGTCTTTGATAGAGGCTACATCAAGGAAGATATCCAGAGACTGGAGTGAAGTTCCCAAGAATGTTGCAGTTAGAAAGGTGCTGTCCAATGAGTTGGATGCAGAATTTCCAGCCTGGAGAGTAGACAGAGATGCAATAGGGGATTTGATGGACACTGCGTCAAGGAATGTATACAAAGAAAGAAGTGATTTACCTCTTGATGTGAGAAAGATTATTTGGAACGAATTAGAAGCAACAACAGACGTGGCATCTAGGAAGATATCAAGAGATATGATGGGGGCTTCAATGGACAGTGCCTCAAGAAAGATGATACGAGATGATGTTGAGCGTCCGTTTGACTCGGTATCCAGAAGGACTACAAGAGATTCAATGGGAATGTCACTAGACACAGGTTCTAGGAAGCTTTCATGGAATAAAGGGGAATGCCAGCATGATTCCTCTGTGAGGGCATTAGCAATGGACAAAATGGTTGAGACTACTAGAACACTATCAAGAAAGATTTCTAGAGATGAGCTGGAGTATTCTATAGATACTTCTTCCATGAAGATGCTGCCCAGAGAGAGATATGAAGCACTTATGGATAATGCGTCTCCTACAGAGAAGCAAGAGTTCAGTTTAGAACCATCAACAAGTAGGAGGATACTGAGAGATGAACTTGAGATGTCTGCTGGTTCTCTCAGAAGGAGAATATCAAGAATGGCAAGAGATGACATCGACAGTTGCATAGACACTCCCACAGGAAAAGTCTCATGGGATAGAGTTGGTGCTCCAATGGAAATACCCAAACAATTAAAACTAAGGGAGGAGTTGGGAGCATCCGAATCAAGTTCATCTCCAAGTCGAATTGGACAGCCAGACCTTATGGTAACCTCCCAGGTGCCATGGAAGTCATCATCAGACGTTTTCACTGGCCCGCTGAGCCAGCTTGTTTATGATGGAATCCTTGAGAAGTCCTGCAACTCCATGGCTGCAAACCCAACCAACTTCTCTGCCTCAACACCCAACCTGCCACAGAGCAAGCCCCTAGCAGAGGTGGAGCCACCATTGCCACCACGAAGGATTGCCTGCCCATCTGCTGCATTGGCCCGTGAGACTGGAGATGACAGGCACAAGGATAAGGAAAAGAGTAAGAAATCCATAAAGCTCAAAAATCTTTTTAAAAAGAAACCTGAGTCAACTCCAGAGAAGCTTCAAAGTGGTCTTCAGAAACTCTGACAATGAGCTTAGAATGTTTTCTTATTTTCATGTTTTTACATTTTATTGAACCAAAAATAGTTTGACTTCATTGAAGAAATCTTCTAGAGAAAAGACACAAAGTTTTATAAAGCATAAGGTTACCTAAAGCTGGTCGTTTTCAGAGCCAGTGGTGTCCAGAATAACAAAATGAAAGTAGAGTAAGAGAAACAAATACAATATTGATGTTTCTATTCTGAGTTTGATGTTAAAAGTGCTGACAGAATCATAATACATGTATGATGCCAGTTGCACATGTGAGGAGATCAAAATAGCTCTCAGTGTTTGATAGTTTTTATATAACTTATTTTATATTTGATCCTGATCTCTTGTCTGTTATTAAGTCTTATGTAGATATATGGTTGATACCATATATTATCTTAGATGCAGATTATTTGAGGTTTTGCCTATAGTTGAAGGATTAGATGATGTTTAAACTGATACTGCTCTTCTGTATAACAGAGTTAATGCTTGTATTAAAGTCAAATCTCCACTTGTTCACAAAGACATAGGGCTCAGTTGGAAAAATGTGATGTCACATATTTTCTCACATATTGTTTATAGAAAGAGGTGTGTTGGGAGGATCAGTTGTAGCAGGAAGCCTTGGACAAAGTTTAGACAACCTCTTTTTATCTCCAGAATGATCAAAGGTTCAAATGTCATTTGCAGTCAACGTCAGCATTTTTAAGGTGTGGTTCACCAGCTAAATTTAGCTGAAATTGGCATAAATAAATTGTTCACTCATACACATGCTGCCATAATTGAAAGTGGTGGCTGCATTTTTTTTTTTTTTGCAGCCTCTACCATTCAGTCACAACATTGTTGTGGTGCAGTGGGGCATTTTTAAAAACTGGAGTACCAGGAACAAAAAAATACCCCACAGGTTTGGCAATGGGTCAGGTTTAACAAAGCCAAGATTGGTCCATTTAAAAAAGGATTTGTCCTGACCCTGATCCTGTGGATCGGCTCAGTACAACCCACATTTTAATGAAAATGTACTGCTTTGATTTGTCAAATGCTCATGAACAGTTTGCTTGCAAACTGTTTTTAAATTTATTTTTCAGATGTGTGCATTTAAATGCATATTTTTAATGCTTGAATTGTTGATGTAGGATTTATGTTTCTTCTATTGTTTACTGGCATACATTCAGTACCTTAAGAAGTTTATTTTAATTCAAATAATTCAGAAATGTAGCTTCAATTGATTTATGAATTGCTTACTAGAAAAGTAATTTAGTTCTTTGTTTTAGTGACAAGTGTAAGGAATATATAAATACAATGTTTTACATTGTCTTAGACAAGGACAAGCACTGAATTGTAAAGTTAATGTAGTAGAGTTCATAGTCTGTTATCTGATGGTTTATTAACATCTGATGATGGCAAAATTATTAACATTTATTAACATCTGATGATGGCAAAATAAACAAGGTGGTGACATTAAATGTTGTGTATTGTTCTATAATAAAGAACTGAAACAATACCAGCACGTAAATTATTGCAGCTTAAAAAATGTTCAATGAATTGTCCCATGTAGGATATTTTTAATTTATCATTAATTTCCTACCCTCTGAAATTAAAAGCAATTGCTTAGTTATCGTCAGCATAGGATATTCCATTAACATTACCATAAAACTTACCATACCATTACCATAACTGACAGAACATTTAAAAAGGACAATTTTTTTAAGGGTTTTTTAGTGCTAGACAATATGGTTGCCATTTTATTATAATTAGTCGAACAAGATACATCCCCATATTAATGGTAGCAGCAACATTAGTTAATGTTCGAGGTCCCATCTGAACCTTCATGCTCAGTAATTAGGAAACTTGATGGGTGGTGTTTGTGTTCTTACATTAAAAAGGAACAATTGATTTAGACCCATTGAGTAACCTATAAGTAGTATTGATAGACATCTTTCATATACTGTAAATATATCTTTAAAATAGTATAAGCAGTTGTAGGCTGTTGAAATCAATAACACTGACAATATCAAATGTAAGTAGAACACTGGTGAACATGGTGACACATTATTCATTAGAAAATACATGAAAAATTTAATCTGGTTGTGAATAGGCTACATGTAAGTGTTTGTTGTTTTCAGACTGCTGACCATTATTGGCTAGAAAGACATGAGGAAATGACTAGTTTAACTGTTGACTTGAATTTAAACTTTCCGGAATTTGAGCTAATTGAGCAAATCATGATATGTGGTGTCTGCTTATAGTAAATCTCCTGGTTCTGTCTAGCCTCTGCCCACAGGTGTTTTTGTCCATTGTGAGCCACAACTCGATATACACACATCTTCATCCTAAAAGACAATTTCATCATTGTTCGATTTGTGATACTTGCACTGGTGCAATTTTACGCAAATGAAGCTAAACTCAATCAGCAGGCTGATGTCGTCCACTCTTTCAGTTCAACGCGTCTGGTCTGTTTCGGTTAAACCAGTCAAATGTTGTCAAACTTTAAAACGTTTTACTCATGCTTCACATTTCTTTCCTGCTGTCAGCTGTCATTTTAGTGCCAGATTAATCCAACCCTCCTCCACCCTATTCACCTCCAGTTTTCATCACACCCAGATTAGGCAAAGTCACATTTAGTTTAATTGTAATGAATCTAAGCATTCCCAAATGATTTTCAGATAAAATCAAATTATTTTATTTTTGCTTAAAAAGTTTCTCTTTGCTTAGATATCAATTTTAAAAATTCAATCTGTGTTATATTGCTTTAATTCTATTACTTGGGCTATGTTGATACAGCCAAAGACTTCTAGGAGTCTTCTGGCTTTGTAATTGTGTTGATCAGAAGTTATTCTTAGAGATAAGTTCTACAGAATTTAGACGCAAGATAGCACAATATAATTTATTTTGACAGTTGGGGAAAGCTTGGGGTCTAAAATGTTCTTGTGCCTTATTTGGGCTTTTACTTATCACCTCCACTAGAGGTCATTGGAGTGTTAACTGGAGCTAGCAAGTCTTAACTGTTCAGAGCTTACTTCATTAGTGTCTCTCCCCCATCTGTCTCTGAAAGAAGTTGCTAATAACAGTTGATCTATGAATTAGTGATATCAAAAAATAGTGGACAGTGAATAGTGAAAATGAATATTTTTAGCAAATCTGACAAAATATTGACGTTGATTCAAATATAAAGGTACAGAAAAACAGCATACATTTACCTGCAATATAACCTCAGTGACATTAGCTGTGTGTAAATCCAAACCACTTTTGTACTTGCTCACCCTGCGCTCTGATGCTATGGGGCAGGACGGTCCCTGTGACCACCCCTCCCAAAACCATCCAGCCATTTACACCGCCACCAAAACCCAATATTCAAATATATTTAAAATATGCTATGAAACTATAACCAAGAATCAACAACATGTTGAGCTCTGCACTCCTATGAGGGACCATGTGTGGGTTTCCTGTGAGCTGTACTGATCTCATGGGCTGCATGATATGGTTAAGGTTAACTTTGCTGTAACTGTCTTCTGTCCTCGAAACTGAATAGGGTCTTAATAAGAAAATAATACAAAATAAACAAAAAATGAAACAAGCTATAGAAGAATTTAAGATAAGATATGATGTGTGTGTGATTGAAAATACCCTGATTACTTTGAGGCTAGACCTCTGCAGCCAGTCAGCTTCAACATTACTACATTAAATTGTATAGAGATATGAGATGAAAGTTAAAAAAAGGTTAAAACAGAGACATTTAAAGACATTAATGACATTTATTATGCACTGTGGTTGACTAAGCAACAAAAAAATCACAATGACATGATATCTGTTGCCTGCTTTTTTTTTTAAGTAAGTAAGATATTAAATTAAATGTTGGCCATGACAGAATGCTTCTATTTAATGCTAATGGTCTAGAAAGATGGTGACTGAACATGCTGTGGGTTTTTCTGATGCTGTGACCCAGAAAGTGAATCGTCTCACTATTGACATTTGAATTTACCGCAGAGCAGAATTCTCTCTGTGTCAGAGGGCAATATCTGACAGGAAATATCAACCTCAACTGCCTGTCAACTAACTAGTGCACTGCTAAAGTTACATACTATAGGGCCCACATTAAAACTGTGATAATTTAGCCTACATAATCTAAATCATATATATTATGGAAATAAACTTCACCTGAACGTGATCAAAATCCCCAAGCACAAACACACATCATTTTGGTTTTAAATAATTTAAATTTTTTTTAAATTTACCTGCTCAGGGACCACAAATGGAAGGTAACTAGTTAAATCTTGTTCAAAACAAGACTAAGAGTACAGTGGCTTTGTGAGACATTACAATAACATAACAATAACACATTGAAAATAAGGTTTGCCAACGCTCACTATCATCTTAGTGTAGCATATTAGCAATTAGCACTAAAGGTAAAAGTAGGCTAAAGTTAAGGCTGATGAGTCAAGGGATCACCAAAGTTATAGAGGAGAAACATGAATGTTCCCCACATTTTAATGGCAACCCATCAGCTTTTTGCTGAATTATCTCAGTCTGGACCAAAGAGGTGGACTGACCTACTGACACTGACATCCAGCAGTATCAATCACATTAATAACATAGGCACAGATACTATTTGAATATATATGTAATTGTAAACAGGTTGTGAATGTATTTGTGTGAGAGAAGGGGATTTAGTATTGCAGTGTTATTTCTGACTGATGGACAGATAAAACGATGAAACAGAACCAGACATATATGCTAGTAGCGTTTAATATAGCCTTGAGCCGCTATCCTCAAGCAGAGATGATGATGAAATGATCCAGCTCACATTATTCATTTTCAGCCATAGGTGCAATGTGGAATCTTTTTTTTAAAATACTTATTTGAGCCTGTTTTCTGAAGCCTCAAATGTAAAATTGTCTCAAAACCCACTATCTGTAAAAAGATTGATGAAAAATATTGGGTGCAATTTAAAACTCTCCTACCAAACTCCCGACTCAAGAGATGTCTGATTTGGTATTAATCAAATACGTAACTTTATCTGATTGGAGACTAACATATCTAAAAATATCCATTTTTAAAAAATCTTTAAAAAGTTCAGTTCCACAGTAGCAAAAGCCGTCATCAGAATCAGTGATGCTCATAATCAGCGGGTCATGGGATTCAGAGGATTGGTTCAATAGCAAATGAAAACGAGGGAAAGGATTTAGGATGTCGTTGGCATTCAGGGCAACAGATTAATCATATCTTGTCCTCAGAACAAGAAATGGCTGTTCTTGTTAAAGCAGTTCCTGTACCACACAATTTGCAGTCACAGTAGAGAGTGATGTTGTCTGATCTGACGGTCACCTCCAATATTGATCCAGAAATCTGATCCTGACATGCGGAAACACAATCACAAGGACAGAGTAAAATGTGTCCGTCACTTCAGTTCACTTCACTTCACTTCACAGCAGATGCAGGTTATTGCTTGACAGAAAAACACACAGAGAAAGAAGGAAACGTGAATGAAAGTTAATTTTCTGAAAAAGTTTTCTGAAAAACTTACCTGTAAGAACAGCAAGAATAATATGCAGCCGGTCCATGTGAGATGATGAAGATGATGGTTGGAAGAGAGAATTTAAAAATATCAGACCTTACTGAGAAATATAATTTAACCCCTGCACATCAAAACAAATGTAAGTATTGATGGCTTGTGTGATGATGAACTGATGTGAAGATGAAAAAAGATTTCCTCAGAAGACCCTTGTTGGCATACAGTCAAATAAAACCTATTGTAAACCAACCTCCACAGGAGAATTAACCCTTATTGCTTGGGGCCTTTCATTATGTGTGAAATAGGGCATTTGTTGGCTGTGCATTGTATCTTGTCCCGGCCATTACAGACATGGCAATTCTGATGCATACAAACCAGAATTTGACAAACTTCAGAGATCAATTTATGTAACTGTTACAGTAAGTTGTTAGACTGTAGAACTTTCCAGCAAGTATCCATTTGGAAAAATGTAACAGATCCACTTTAATAGCTGTCATACACACTGGGAGGTGATAAATTGTCAAACTTTTATTATTGCATAGTTTAAAGTCTATGAGGTTAGACTGGGAAGAAAATAATTCAGAGCAATGGGGAAATGGGGATTTGAAATTACCATCTACATGAAGCAAAAAAAAAAAACATTTATCGTGTTCATTATAAAGTTTAAAGATCATACTGACTTGGGGATGAGTATTGTTGAATAATGTATTAATACACTATCTTAAAAATACAAATTTTTACTTTTCACTTTCATTAGATTGGATCTGCTGTCTAGAAATGTCTTGAT
>NC_060153.1:14366281-14367713 GCF_021292245.1 Micropterus dolomieu | reverse complement strand
GAGAGTGATGTTGTCTGATCTGACGGTCACCTCCAATATTGATCCAGAAATCTGATCCTGACATGCGGAAACACAATCACAAGGACAGAGTAAAATGTGTCCGTCACTTCAGTTCACTTCACTTCACTTCACAGCAGATGCAGGTTATTGCTTGACAGAAAAACACACAGAGAAAGAAGGAAACGTGAATGAAAGTTAATTTTCTGAAAAAGTTTTCTGAAAAACTTACCTGTAAGAACAGCAAGAATAATATGCAGCCGGTCCATGTGAGATGATGAAGATGATGGTTGGAAGAGAGAATTTAAAAATATCAGACCTTACTGAGAAATATAATTTAACCCCTGCACATCAAAACAAATGTAAGTATTGATGGCTTGTGTGATGATGAACTGATGTGAAGATGAAAAAAGATTTCCTCAGAAGACCCTTGTTGGCATACAGTCAAATAAAACCTATTGTAAACCAACCTCCACAGGAGAATTAACCCTTATTGCTTGGGGCCTTTCATTATGTGTGAAATAGGGCATTTGTTGGCTGTGCATTGTATCTTGTCCCGGCCATTACAGACATGGCAATTCTGATGCATACAAACCAGAATTTGACAAACTTCAGAGATCAATTTATGTAACTGTTACAGTAAGTTGTTAGACTGTAGAACTTTCCAGCAAGTATCCATTTGGAAAAATGTAACAGATCCACTTTAATAGCTGTCATACACACTGGGAGGTGATAAATTGTCAAACTTTTATTATTGCATAGTTTAAAGTCTATGAGGTTAGACTGGGAAGAAAATAATTCAGAGCAATGGGGAAATGGGGATTTGAAATTACCATCTACATGAAGCAAAAAAAAAAAACATTTATCGTGTTCATTATAAAGTTTAAAGATCATACTGACTTGGGGATGAGTATTGTTGAATAATGTATTAATACACTATCTTAAAAATACAAATTTTTACTTTTCACTTTCATTAGATTGGATCTGCTGTCTAGAAATGTCTTGATAATAATAATAATAATAATCCTTATTTGTAGAGCACTTTTCAAAAACAAGTTACAAAGTGCTTTAACAAGTGTAAAGAATAATACAAAAAAAAAGATAAGAGCATGAAAATTTAATATAAACAAGGTTGTTTGTTTTTGGTCAGGTTAAAAGTAGGTACTGAACACTCAAGCATAATTAAATTGATTTGTTTTATTTAATTTAAGTTATTGTATCACCGTCAGTCCACTGCCACAGTTTGACACTTTGTAGACTTCATTGACAAGATCATCTGTCTGCAATTGTCAGAAAGATTTAAGCAAATCTGTTTTGAACTTGCCTTGTCCATGCATAGACTGGGGCTCTGACACACTTCCAGGAAATCATATATCAGACTCTGTGTGACGATTGGGGACAGAACGGACCCAAATGCTACGTGTCAGGTTTCAAA
>NC_060153.1:14362795-14366261 GCF_021292245.1 Micropterus dolomieu | reverse complement strand
GAGAGTGATGTTGTCTGATCTGACGGTCACCTCCAATATTGATCCAGAAATCTGATCCTGACATGCGGAAACACAATCACAAGGACAGAGTAAAATGTGTCCGTCACTTCAGTTCACTTCACTTCACTTCACAGCAGATGCAGGTTATTGCTTGACAGAAAAACACACAGAGAAAGAAGGAAACGTGAATGAAAGTTAATTTTCTGAAAAAGTTTTCTGAAAAACTTACCTGTAAGAACAGCAAGAATAATATGCAGCCGGTCCATGTGAGATGATGAAGATGATGGTTGGAAGAGAGAATTTAAAAATATCAGACCTTACTGAGAAATATAATTTAACCCCTGCACATCAAAACAAATGTAAGTATTGATGGCTTGTGTGATGATGAACTGATGTGAAGATGAAAAAAGATTTCCTCAGAAGACCCTTGTTGGCATACAGTCAAATAAAACCTATTGTAAACCAACCTCCACAGGAGAATTAACCCTTATTGCTTGGGGCCTTTCATTATGTGTGAAATAGGGCATTTGTTGGCTGTGCATTGTATCTTGTCCCGGCCATTACAGACATGGCAATTCTGATGCATACAAACCAGAATTTGACAAACTTCAGAGATCAATTTATGTAACTGTTACAGTAAGTTGTTAGACTGTAGAACTTTCCAGCAAGTATCCATTTGGAAAAATGTAACAGATCCACTTTAATAGCTGTCATACACACTGGGAGGTGATAAATTGTCAAACTTTTATTATTGCATAGTTTAAAGTCTATGAGGTTAGACTGGGAAGAAAATAATTCAGAGCAATGGGGAAATGGGGATTTGAAATTACCATCTACATGAAGCAAAAAAAAAAAACATTTATCGTGTTCATTATAAAGTTTAAAGATCATACTGACTTGGGGATGAGTATTGTTGAATAATGTATTAATACACTATCTTAAAAATACAAATTTTTACTTTTCACTTTCATTAGATTGGATCTGCTGTCTAGAAATGTCTTGATGAAACCTTTGTAAGCCCACATGGATCAGAAACCAAGGCTGATTTCTTTTGGCTCTTGGAAAGAGTACATTTTGAACTTTCTGATGTTGTTAACAGACAACAACTATCAGAAAGGCATTGCACCCTTGTCTACACTTACATAGTCTCTGACAGCACATGACACCTCAGAGGATATGGCGAGGTGAGATGACATTAAAAAAAAAAGTCTCAAAACACCACTGACGCAGCCGGTTCCTGTGATGTGTGCATGAGTATTCAAATGCAGGTTGTGTGTGTATGTTTGAGGTGAGATGTGCTGGGAAATCACCAACCGCCTGTTTTTTTAAAATAGCTCTCTGGTCACCATATCTACACTGTTCTGGGAGACGCAAAGATTTGTGTGCTCAAATGAGAGCAAACAAACACGTCTTCGATAAACAAAAGGTTGTTTCGTTTTTGTTTTTGGTCAGGTTAAAAGTAGGTACTGAACACTCAAGCATAATTAAATTGATTTGTTTTATTTAATTTAAGTTATTGTATCACCGTCAGTCCACTGCCACAGTTTGACACTTTGTAGACTTCATTGACAAGATCATCTGTCTGCAATTGTCAGAAAGATTTAAGCAAATCTGTTTTGAACTTGCCTTGTCCATGCATAGACTGGGGCTCTGACACACTTCCAGGAAATCATATATCAGACTCTGTGTGACGATTGGGGACAGAACGGACCCAAATGCTACGTGTCAGGTTTCAAATGAGGTTTATTGAAGGGAAAGGGGGATGAGGAGGGACTGGAGGAAAAAGGGGAACGGCAGACGTGGACGCGGGGGACCGAGGAGCTGGAGGAGCGGGAAGCGTTCAGGCAAGAGGACCGAGGGGAGCTGCCGGTCGTGGAGGGGAGGATGCGGTGGCTGGCGGTCCGGCGGGGAGCGAGGGGGAGGACCGGCAGGAGGAGGCAGGTGAGCAAGCCCAGCTGGCCGAACGGGAAGGCAGAGGTGAGTGGACCTGGCGGGAGGAAACAGGCAGACAGAGTTAGCGTGGGATGGCAGGTAACGAGAAGGTATAGCGAGAAAAAGGTTCATAAATGCTTGAGCGAATCTGTGGCACCAAGTCTGGAGCTGCAACGATCGAGCAAGAATGGAGTGGAGAGCCGGGGTAGAAGTACTGGTCGTGATGAGGCTGATAGCTGGCAGGTGCGGCGGTCGTAACCGGCCCAGTCCACCAGGTACCGGTAACCCCGGCCCCTATGTTGCACGTCAAGGAGGCGGCGCACAGTGTAAGCAGGGTGACCAACGGGTTTGATCCGTGAGACGTGGAAGACCGAGTGGACCTTCAGGTGAGGAGGGAGGGTCAGGCGTACTGCGGAGGGGTTGATGACGGCCTCGACGGGATAAGTGCCGATGAACCGGGGGGTGAGTTTCTTCGAAGAAGTTTGCAGAGGGAGGTCTCTGGAGGAAAGCCAGACCAGTTGTCCTGGCCGGTAGGCGGGGGCTGGGGAACGGTGACGGTCGTCCAAACGGCGCTGCAGGGCGGCCGTGGCCTGTACTGATGGGGCCGCCACCTCCACCTCCAGTGACGGGAACAGGGGGGGTTGGTAACCCAGAGAGCACATGAAGGGGGACATACCAGTGGCAGCGGACACCTGGGAATTATGGGGGTATTCAATCCAGGGGATGTGGGAGCTCCAAGAGGCAGGGCTTCTGTACACCACAGACCTGAGTGCCGCCCCCAGGTCCTGGTTGACTCGCTCGGTCTGCCCGTTGGCCTGGGGGTGGCGCCGAAGGCGCGGCAGAAGGCCCTCCAGACCTGGGATGTAAACTGGGGGCCCCGGTCGGAGACGATGTCCAGCGGGATGCCGTGCAGGCGGAAGACATGGTCGATGAGTAGGCGGGCAGTTTCCAAGGAGGTGCCCTTTGGGTGGGAAACCGGTGACTCGCGGGGAAAGTACGCGCCGATGGAGGCGCTCGGTGTAAAGTCAGCAGAGAGAGTGAGGCGGAGATTGAGAGGGGGACAGCGGTTGCGCGGAGCAGGGTTCGGGCAGCCCGACAACTTGTTTTAACTGCAAGTCAGTTTAAAACAATTGTTAAATATATATAAATATAAAGCATTTCTGGACCAAAATCTGTAGCTTCAGTCTGTCTGCATGCTCAGTAGGCGTATGGGGGGCTGTTTGTCTCTGTGGGTTTCCTGTGGTCTTAGTGATGCTTGAGATTAACTCTACTGTCATATGTATTGTTCTGTAACTTCTCAGAAACTTGGTGACAGGGAACCATAAAATAAGAGGTTTTTGTGTGGTATTTGTGTAACACACATTTGTGAACTTTGAGTCTTGCTCTCTGTAGCAGAATTAGCTCCACCATTTTGGAATTATATTGAACTCTACTTGCAAAGGGTCGGGGCTGATGATTAACTTCAGATGAAAACAAGAAATGACTGAATAGCTTTTTTGTCTTGTTACAGACAAATACGCCTAGTCATCATTCC
>NC_060153.1:14359860-14362775 GCF_021292245.1 Micropterus dolomieu | reverse complement strand
TTTGTTTTTGGTCAGGTTAAAAGTAGGTACTGAACACTCAAGCATAATTAAATTGATTTGTTTTATTTAATTTAAGTTATTGTATCACCGTCAGTCCACTGCCACAGTTTGACACTTTGTAGACTTCATTGACAAGATCATCTGTCTGCAATTGTCAGAAAGATTTAAGCAAATCTGTTTTGAACTTGCCTTGTCCATGCATAGACTGGGGCTCTGACACACTTCCAGGAAATCATATATCAGACTCTGTGTGACGATTGGGGACAGAACGGACCCAAATGCTACGTGTCAGGTTTCAAAAGAGGTTTATTGAAGGGAAAGGGGGATGAGGAGGGACTGGAGGAAAAAGGGGAACGGCAGACGTGGACGCGGGGGACCGAGGAGCTGGAGGAGCGGGAAGCGTTCAGGCAAGAGGACCGAGGGGAGCTGCCGGTCGTGGAGGGGAGGATGCGGTGGCTGGCGGTCCGGCGGGGAGCGAGGGGGAGGACCGGGGGGCGTCGTGGAAGGGGCGGGAGGAGGAGGCAGGTGAGCAAGCCCAGCTGGCCGAACGGGAAGGCAGAGGTGAGTGGACCTGGCGGGAGGAAACAGGCAGACAGAGTTAGCGTGGGATGGCAGGTAACGAGAAGGTATAGCGAGAAAAAGGTTCATAAATGCTTGAGCGAATCTGTGGCACCAAGTCTGGAGCTACAACGATCGAGCGAGAATGGAGTGGAGAGCCGGGGTAGAAGTATGAACCCGATTATGAACCCGAGGAACTGGACGGAGGGTGTGTGAAATTCACACTTCTCCGCTTTGACGAAAAGCCTGTTCTCTAGAAGCCACTGCAGGACCAGACGGACGTGTTCTGTGTGTTGGGCAGGGTCGCGGGAGAAGATCAGGATGTCATCAAGGTACACGACGACGAAGCGGTGGAGAAAGTCACGGAGGACGTCGTTGATTAAGGCTTGGAAAACCGCGGGGGCGTTGGTAAGGCCAAAGGGCATGACTAAATACTCATAGTGACCGAGGGGGGTGTTAAACGCGGTTTTCCATTCATCCCCCTCCCGGATCCGCAGCAGATGGTGAGCGTTTCTTAAATCCAGTTTAGTAAAAATGGTGGACCGGGAGAGGGATTCAAAGACTGAATCCATGAGCGGAAGTGGGTACTTGTTTTTAATGGTGATGGCATTGAGCCCCCAGTAATCGATGCGGGGGCAGACAAGACCCCGGAGGGTCTTGTCTTTTTTGGCGACAAAGAAGAAGCCCGCTCCTAACGGAGAGGAAGAGGGGCGGATGATGCCGGCGGCTAAGGAGTCTTTGATATACTGCTCCATAGACTCTCTCTCCGGACGTGACAGGTTGTATAGGTGACTGGAAGGGAGGGGAGCGTCCGGGAGGAGGTCTATGGAGCAGTTGTAGGGGCGGTGGGGGGGTAGCGACAGGGCTTTGTCTTTACTAAAAACCGGAGCGAGATCATGGTAAAAGTTGGGGGGGGGGCTAGGAGGTGAGACAGATAGGGCCGAATTATCGGGGGCTCAGGCGGATAGGAGGCAGGAGGAATGACAAGAGGTGCTCCAGTTCCTGATCTTCCCCCGTGAGGTTATGGGCGATTAGCCAGGGGAGGCCAAGAACCAGGGGAGCGGCAGGGGAAGAGATCAGGTGGAGGGCGAGGGATTCGTGGTGATTGCCGGAGGTGACAAGAGGTAACCGGGGAGTACGGTAGGTGACGGTGGTGAGGGGCTGGCCGTTTAGGCCCGTGGCATAAAGGGGGGTATCTAAGGGGACCTGGGGAATCTTGAGCTGGCGAGCTACTTCGCGGTCTAGGAAGTTCTCGTCCGCCCCCGAGTCGATCAGGGCCCTGAGAGGAAGGGTGACATTTTCCCAGGAGATGGAGGCGTCGAGCAGGACCTGAGGGTTGGGTGAGGGAACTCTGCTCGACAGTAGTCTTAACCCTACTGGCGAGCAGGTGCTTTTGGGCGCACGGGGCAGGCAGACAGAAAATGATAGGGAAGCCTCCCCGGCGAGGCGAAGATGTTCGTGTTCATCCGGGGAGAGGTGTGTGCGGCCTAGCTGCATGGTTTCGGGAGGTGGTGAGGCAGGGAGTACAGGGGGAGCCAGGAGCACTGGCTGGACCGACGGGACGGCCGAGTGGAGCACGGGGGACGGCAGGGCAGAGGCCCGAGACGGTGTGAGGCCGGAGCGTGAGGAGGAGGAAGCGCGGGCAACGCGTTCCCACTCTCTCTCCCGCAGACGGTTGTCGAGATCGGTGGCCACCTCAACCAGAGCGTCGAGACCTCCCGGCGTGTCCCTAACGCCCAGCAGGTCTTTTATCTGGTTGTTAAGGCCGTCCAGGAACACGCACTGGAGGGCCTCATTGTTCCAGCCCGAATTGGCTGCCAGAATACGGAAGTCCACAGAGTACTGCGCCACACTCCGATCGCCCTGGCGGAGGGAGAGAAGGCGGCCCGGTGCCTCTCCTCCCCGCTCCGGGCGATCGAAGACTCTCCGCATCTCCTCAACGAAGAAGGAGTAGGAGGAGAGGACGTGGGCCTGGCCCTCACTGACGGCTGCGTACCAGGCCAGGGCCCGGTCGCGGAGTAACCCAGCGACATAACAGATCTTGGCTTCGTCGGACTGGAAAGATAGTGGTTGCCTCTGCAACACCAGGGCGCACTGCACCAAGAAGCCGTTACACGTGCCCAGAACGCCGGAGAACTTGTCTGGGTGGGAAACCGGTGACTCGCGGGGAAAGTACGCGCCGATGGAGGCGCTCGGTGTAAAGTCAGCAGAGAGAGTGAGGCGGAGATTGAGAGGGGAACAGCGGTTGCGCGGAGCAGGGTTCGGGCAGCCGTGCGCCGAGACGCCGCACCTCCTCGCCCAGGGAGCAGAGCGCGTGCTGGTCGAGAACTTCCCCCTGGGAGGCGACGGCGCGAATG
>NC_060153.1:14344602-14359840 GCF_021292245.1 Micropterus dolomieu | reverse complement strand
TGACTTCAAACGGAGTGGGGTCGGTGGAGGGGGGAGGGGGGAGGGGAAGGGGAGCGTGCTGGGTCCATAATGGCTCGATCGTTCTGTGACGATTGGGGACAGAACGGACCCAAATGCTATGTGTCAGGTTTCAAAAGAGGTTTATTGAAGGGAAAGGGGGATGAGGAGGGACTGGAGGAAAAAGGGGAACGGCAGATGTGGATGCGGGGGACAGAGGAGCTGGAGGAGCGGGAGGCGTTCAGGCAAGAGGACCGAGGGGAGCTGGTGGTCGTGGAGGGGAGGATGCGGTGGCTGGCGGTCCGGCGGGGAGCGAGGGGGAGGACCGGGGGGCGTTGTGGAGGCGGCGAGAGGAGGAGGCAGGTGAGCAAGCCTGGCCGAACGGGAAGGCAGAGGTGAGTGGACCTGGCGGGAGGAAACAGACAGACAGGGTTAGCGTGGGATGGCAGGTAACGAGAAGGTATAGCGAGAAAAAGGTTCATAAATGCTTGAGCGAATCTGTGGCACCAAGTCTGGAGCTGCAACGATCGAGCGAGGATGGAGTGGAGAGCCGGGGTAGAAGTACTGGTCGTGATGAGGCTGATAGCTGGCAGGTGCGGTGGCCGGGGATGGAGGTTAATGTGGGTAACCAGCCGGGCTCCGGAGTGGCGAGGGAGAGGGAGAGGAGACACAGGAGAAACCAGGATGCGAGGGAGGAAAGGAGAAACAGGGCACTCACCAACAGCCGGGCTGCCACTGCAACACACACAGCTCCAACCCGTTACTAAATGACGAAAGAGACACCCAATGTAAGTTAAAATGTGGGCTTTTCAAATGAGTGATTGCCATGTTTTGTGTTCTTGTAGTGAATCTAAACACATATTCTTCACAGAGGCAGCAATTTAAAACATGATTTTGTTTTACATTTCCACACACACTGCATGTCAAACCGGTCAGTAGTAATGCTAGACTTCCAGTTATTTTCATTATTATTACTGTCTGTACAATTATTTATTATGTTCCTTTCAGCTACAGTGAAGTGAGATATAAAAAGATATAAAAAACAAACAAACAAAATTTAATTTTGGACTATGGGGCTTTGAGGGCTTTTTGGTTTATTAGTCAACATCTCTACTAGAGGACAGGATAGTTTCACATAAACCTAAGGGGTGTTTCATAACTGTGGCTCAAAAAAGCAGGGTTTATTGGGAATAGCGTGTCTTGGATTAGCCTGACACACTGAATTGTTCCATAAACTCAAAGTTGATGATATTAGGTCAGTTTATAATTTATCTATAATTTTTTATTGAAAAGACTTGGAAAGACGGACCCAAACAGACATAGAAAGACAAAACTGCAATACTGTGTATGATATGGACAGTGAAATATTAAAGCAAAACTCTAGTGAACTCCTCTGTTAGCTTGGTCTGTTGCATCTCTCTGGATGTAATGAGTGATGGGTACTTAATAAGTAAAAAAAAATAATAAAAAATTAATGGATAAATGTATAAGATAACATTACACATTAACATTACACAACTTTTTAAAAAAAGACTATAAAAAATAAAGTTTCTGGAAAGTGCAGTTATTTATCAGTTGGATTTTGCTAATTGGTTTGTAGTTACATAACAGCCTGGTGTAAACTGTCTAAAGACCTTTAGATTTTCTGAAAAAAGCCTGCATTAATGAGGTAAACCTGGTTTAACTGGTAATCTTTCTTTATGAAACACTTCACCTTGTTTGTCCCAGTAAATGTTTGCAAGGCCTCTCAGACACTAACATCTCTCAAAGAAGTTGTTGTTTACAGCTGATTTATGATTAGATTTTCCAAAGTATTTTTTGCTCATTTGACACCACAATGACCACAATCTGTTTGCACTTGAGCACATTGATATGATGCAGACAAACAGCTTCTCTTTAGCATACGACCTCACTGACGTGGTATCTGTGTAAAGAATCTGTGGATGAAACCACACTCTGCATCTCTCAGAAAACAAAGCGCACTTAACCGTGTGGTAAATGGACTGAACTTGCGAAACGCCTTTCTAGACTGCTCGAAACGCTTTACACTACATGTCACATTCAGACAAATCTCACATATTCATGCACTCGTGGCAGAGGCTACCAACAGCTCATAAGAAAGAAACTAATCATTCACACACACACACGTGCTGTGGCACAGCCTTCTGGGAGCAATGTGGGATTCAGTTTCATGCCCAAAGACACTTCATCATGGGGCTAGGAAAATCTGTGAATTTAATTGCTGACCAGATTATTGGGCAACCGGCTTTACCTCTGAGCAAAAGCCGCCCCTGTATGGGGTCATAAATCTGTATTGAACTCAGATATGGTGAAATTTTATATTACTTTATTATTATATTAGATATTATAGATTTGAGTCATTCAGTAGCTGTGGTGGCTGCAGAGCTGCCAATTTCAAATCAGTGTTTTGCTTTAGTGTAGCTACATAAAGTTTTAACACCACACAACCCGACAACTTGTTTTAACTGCAAGTCAGTTTAAAACAATTGTTAAATATATATAAATATAAAGCATTTCTGGACCAAAATCTGTAGCTTCAGTCTGTCTGCATGCTCAGTAGGCGTATGGGGGGCTGTTTGTCTCTGTGGGTTTCCTGTGGTCTTAGTGATGCTTGAGATTAACTCTACTGTCATATGTATTGTTCTGTAACTTCTCAGAAACTTGGTGACAGGGAACCATAAAATAAGAGGTTTTTGTGTGGTATTTGTGTAACACACATTTGTGAACTTTGAGTCTTGCTCTCTGTAGCAGAATTAGCTCCACCATTTTGGAATTATATTGAACTCTACTTGCAAAGGGTCGGGGCTGATGATTAACTTCAGATGAAAACAAGAAATGACTGAATAGCTTTTTTGTCTTGTTACAGACAAATACGCCTAGTCATCATTCCGATGATAAAATTTAACAGACCAAGTTCAATCAAACAGAAAATCTGTATGTAAAAAAAACTTGCATTTCCCACATAGGGGTTTCTATACAGCTTATCAGCCCTTAGGTCTCTAGAGGCGTGGCTCTATGGATGGCAATGCCGGTCGGTCGGGCCACTTTGGTTCTGGTTGAAATATCTCAACACATTGATCGATCACCATTAAACTTTGTACAGATATGCATTGTCCACAGAGGAAGACGCCTATTGACTTTGGTGATCCCTCAACTTTTCTGCTAGGGTCATCATGAGGTTGACATTTTTGGCTTTGAGTGAAATTTCTTGACAAATACTGGATGGATTGCTATAAAACCTGGCACAGACATTCGTGTCCCCTTGAGGATGAATCGTAACATCTTTGAAGACCCTCTGACTTTATGTAGCGCCATCATCAGGTTAAAACTTAAACTTGTCCAGTACTATTTGACCAAAGCTGCCAGCTATGTGGACAATGTAAAACAAAAGCTTTTGATGAGTTTTTTTTTGTGGTTTAAAATTAATATATGTAGCCTAAGTTTTCCAAGTAAACCCAGGTAAGTAAGTACAAAAAATAAAGAATTGCAAAAAAGATCTGTCTTTTATAAATATTTTTTTTATTTGATCATATTTGTTAATATGTTTGTAAGACTCAGCTGATGTATAATTTCCAAATGTGTTCACAAATTAACTAAATAACATCCTTTAGAGCTGTGCACATCAGGATGCAGGTTTTATTCAAGTAAATAATAATGGAGTCATTCACCAGGTGATTTTGCTCTGACCCAGTCGTCTAGCCATCACAGTTTGGCCCTTGTCAGAGTTTCTGAAGTCCTTACACTTGCCCATTTTCCCTGCTTCTAAAACATCAACTTTGAGGACACAATGTTCACCTGCTGCCTAATACATCCCACCCACTGACATGTGCCATGGTAACGAGATCATCAGTTTTATTCGCTTCACCTGTCAGTGGTCATAATGTTATGGCTGATTGGTGTAGTAGTCACTAGTAGGGATGTGTTTGTAGTTTGATCTGTACTGTTGTTTTTCAAGGGGAAGGTAAATGGCACAATGGCTTATAAATACCATTACTTGTGAATTTATTATACTATTTCTTACGTTGTAGGACCTTTACACTCTACAGGTATTGACGGCCGAATAGGTGCAGAAGTCAGAATTCTGTTTTTTCTTCTTCTTTGGTCTCTGTGATGCCTGATGGGTTTCCAGCGCAGCATAACACACATCTTCATCCTAAGATTTGAAATTTGTTGTTTAGAATCATGATGGAATAGTATGATTTGTTGTATTTCACCTTTAAATACTTTTCTCTGAATGTATCTTCTTTGTGTTGCAGTTGTGAAGCATATATTGAATAACAACTTTAAAAACAATATGTCTGTAGTAAGAGATTACGTGAAACAATGACAACCAAAACTAAGTAAAACTGATAAATGTTCTTATTGTTAATTACCTGATTTCCTCTTGTTTGGCTTCTGATTTCAGGCATTTCACCAACTTGAAGTTCTTCAGCTGCAGAAATGAATGCAGCATCATTATATCATGATGAACCTCACATAATACCTTAAAAGGCGATGACAGTTTTCCTCATGTGTAAGAAAAATTATTTCATGGACAAAATAATCAAAGCATGTACTCAAACAAGCAGAGAAGATATGAAATTGGTGACAATAAAAAGAACTGAGGAATGAAAAACTGAGTGGAAAAACAGTAACATCTGCAGTAGTTACCTGTTTTCCGACAGAGGTGATAAACCAAGAGAGAGGAGAGGAGAGAGGAGAGAACAGCAAACGCTGGACACAAAGAGAACAGCAGCATCCAGCATACACCACAGTCTTGTGGAGTGCCATGATGATACGGCTCATTGGTGTCTGGTAAAAAAACAACAACAAAAGAAAAACAGAAATTTTTGTCAATTAGCTTTGTGATTCTGATTTCAACATTTTTGATGTATTACATCTCCTATAATTTAACTAAACCCATATTTCCACAAATACATACAGGCTGATCTCAAAATAAGAATTACAAAGATATTGTTGGGTTTTTATTGTGATCCAGTATGTCAACACCAATGTTTTATGTTTCTGGCTCAGTTTCAACTTTCCAGGTTTACAGACCTTTGACAACATTAAGATTCTAGTAAACAAATGGGAATAATCAAACATCCTCATTTAAATAATGTCTCTAGTTTGCTAGTGTTTTAACTTCAAAATAAGGTGCATGAGAACCATTTTCCCCACATATACGAGTTTTCTGAAAACTTAAATTAGATGTTATTCCAAACCTACCATGCAAAAAATAAGCGAGTGAAATGTGCAATGTTATCCTCCTGATGATTGGTCTACTTCAACATTATAATACCAGCAGAACATTCCTACTGTATGACCACCCAATTGTATCGTTAGATTCACTGCATTGGAAACTAATTCTCAAATAGAACTTAATCAGAATACTTACTGACTAGGATTCTTATTGTGTCGTGGCCATATCTGTAAACATATCTGGGAGTAATGTATCCTTTTCCCTCCAACGTGTGTTTTTCAGTTCCGCAGTAGTAGAGGCCCCCATCAGAATCAGTGATGTTCATGATCAGCAGGTCATAGGATTCAGACGACTGGTTTTTCACCAAATGAAAACGAGGGAAGGGATTCAAAATGTCTTCACTGTAACTGTTTTCCAACAGTTCCTCATGCGGGTATCTTGTTCCCATAATAAGTGAAGGCTGGTTCACATGAGAGCAGTTTCTGTACCACACTATGTATACTCCAGTTGATGTTTTGCAGTCGCAGTAAATAGTGATGTTGTCACCTGGTCTGACTGTCATTTCCAGCACTGATCCAGAGGTCCAATCATGACTGAAAGAAACGACTCCTGAAATACAAAGTCACAAAAGAAAGTTAAAAAGTTTCCAATCTTACAGTATTTTAGCTCACAACAAATGGAGGTTACTACAAGGGAAATCTAACAATTTAATTTTAATCTTAAAAAACGTTACCAAAGGAAATCCCTGAGAGAACGATGATAAAAATGTGCAACCTATCCATGTGCGACCTGGTGTTGAAAGACAGTCAAACCGCTGTTACTCTTTATTTATGACATGCGCAGAATTTTCCTTTAAAGGAAATGTAAGTTGTGATTGGCTTCGTTGAATGGAACAATTTCTTCTGTGGTTGTTTTTTGTAAGCGCGATACTACGCTGTGTTTTATGCAGAGATGTAAAGACAACACTTTGTCTTCTGTGATTTGTACAGTTAAATCTCTAGTCGCTACACTTCCAGCTTGACTGAAGACATGCAAAACCTATAGTAATGCATTTTGTAGGCTATATACAGTATATTTGGTCCACGTTTATTTACAGATAGCTGTGGTCAAGACCCATTATGCTTGTAAACAGGAACTATGATGTCGCCATGGAGTCAGTTTGTTAGCTGCGACAACTTGAGCCTGTATTTGATTACACTTTGGCAAACTGGCACCATTGAAAGAATACTGAATTAGCTATCAGCAATGAATATTATATATGATGATAATATGATGCAATAACTGTCACTGAATAAGAAGACGAAAACTTAATAAAGTCTTGATTGTTAGTGTTTGAGTTATAAGGAATATCTTTTTTAAAATTCTAATCAGATTTAGCCTAAATGCTTATTTGTGATAGACATTGTAAATATTTGTATCCTCAAGAAGTGTTTGTGATAGTGAATCTAAAAATTTGGTTCTGTGTATTCAAATTTGAATGAGCAATGATTCAACGAAGGAGTACTATTTATGACGCAAATTTCCCACTTCACTTCACATAGTATCTTTGCCTCACATCTCTCCCTCAGCGCCTCTCCATTCATCTCTCCAGTGTCCACCCCTATGCGCCTCAAAGTTTGATAGTCTTTGTTCCAGACTGACAGACATGCCCTCATTCACTCCTCTTTAAAACATCTGTGCTCTCTATCCAATGAGTGTGAATACTTTGCCATCATCACATGCTGAGTATTTATCTGAGGAGCCGGCCCTCTTGCATTGGGCAATGCTCTTGCCCAGCAGTTGTTTCGTCTTCCCAATAAAGTGAATACTGATTACTGTGTGTGTGGGTTTCCTATAAACTGCAGCATCAAGGCTTTTGTCCTCTGTGACGTGTACTGTACTGATTGAGAAAGCCCACCTATTGTCTTTGATGTCTTCCCATGTGAACTTCACGTTTGCTATCTACTGAACTGAGGTGTAAAGGCTTGGACTTCTCGGACTTGGATTGTCTTATTTTATAAAACCAAAAATATTTTGTCATTTCCTGTGTATCTTGAGGGAGGTAGTAACTTCTCTGTGTAAAGGCAATGATAAAGGGAGACCTTTCTCCAAATGTTGTAGGCAGCCAAGACCAACTCACATTAGTGTTTCATCTGTATTTGTATCACAGAGTAGTGTGATCACTTTGTAGTGGTGAGTCTGCTTGAGCACAGCTGTGCATCTCCTTTTGTCAGCCAGCAAGATGGTGATCCTTCCTCAGTGATGTGACCAAAGGAAAAGACAAATGAGACTTTCACCCTGATTTGTTCCAGTCTCTGATTCTGTGTCAAGTGATTAAATCCACCACTGCCAAATGTTGATTTGCTAAGGGAACATTTTAACACCAGCATCTAGAAATCCTATGACCTGGAATGAAATATTTGATAATATTGATTGCTGAACTCACTTTATAATGTATGTATGATGCAATCCCTGGCTTTTAGAGTGCCTTTAATCTGCTCTGTGAGAGATTTTAGTTTCTTTGCATAGTTACATAGCTGCATAGAATGTTTTTAAGGTTGTTCATCCAGCTTTAAATTTACTTGTACTGTGCAGCTGTTAAAAAACAAATGTGTATTACCTTTATTTTAAAATAAGAGTGTACCATTCTTTGAGATACCTTCATCCAGGATTAACAAATCAATTTTTCAACTGCACCATGTTGATTGTATAAGAACAAACATAATTTTAGCTGGCTTACATAATGTAAGATGGAAAAGTTATGCCATGTTTGGAAAACTGGGCGCACGAACTTATTCTGATGTCCATGGTATAATGTGATGAGTGTGTTGTTAAAGTACGCTTTGTTTTGACATCATAAGATCATTCTATGTAATCAACAGTGAACAAAGTGAAACCATGCACCAACACCTTCAACAGGCCACCTATTTGCAACTTCAGGCTGCCTGCACGAGGGGCTGTTTTTCAATGTGGGTTTCCTGTGGCCTGATCACATCGGGGACAGAGTGTGGTCACAGTTAACTTCATTGTCACTCTGCATTATGCTGTAACTTCTTGGAGGAAGAAGTTTTAAGTTTATCAGTTTTGTGTGATCTTTCCATGGAACACATGCATTACTTAGAGTCTAATTCTTAATCAGCTCCAACATTCACACACGCGCACAACAGAATTCTGTAACGTATATTTATTCTCAGAGGAAAAGTGACGCAGATAAAATTATTTAGAATCAACTTTGAAAACACATTTTTGCTTTGGAACTTTTGAAAAATAAACCCCCAACTGTATTCCATAAATATTTTAATACTGTATATACTACATATCATAAGTGGTATTGATTGCTCCTCTGGTTTGCAAGGGAAACTAAATTACAGAAATATCAGCTTTAATGAATTCATTTTACAATTTCTTATGTTTGTGTAAATTGTTAGGCCCTTTACATCCTACAAGTATTGACTGCAGAATAGGTGATGAAGTGAGAACTCTGGACTTTCTTCTTTGTTGGTCTCTGTGATGTCTGATGGAATTCCAGAGCAGCATAACAAAGATCTTCCTCCTAAGATTTGACATATAAGATTAAGATCAACTTTATTGTCCCCGAAGGGAAATTTTTCTTGGGCATCAGTGCCGCATGAGGCTGCCGTAAGCAACAGTAACACATTTGGACTTTACATTCACATATATCATACAATTCACACCATACATTTACGTCACATTACACAAGTATCAGAGACCATACCCCTGTCAATAATTAATTACAAGGTAAGTAGAACCTGAGAGATATAAACCAATGAATTATTACATTCAATTGCACTTGAGCACATAAAGCAGAAAACATATTTACAGTGCCATATATTATTCAGTCATAAACATGTATTGATACAATGCAATGATTTACTAAAATGCAGTATTAACTACTTTTAATGAGAAAGTAATGTGTCTGATCTGTGCAGCGTGTGTGTGAAGCTGCAAAAATGGAAAGATGGCTGTGGTAAAAAATAAATGGAAACGTGACAACCAACATTTCCATTTGGCAAGGAAAAGGTGTTACTCGTAACATTAATGACTCAGCTACTGTACATTTAAGTTTGCCAGTAAACTGTGCCAGCAAGACAACATGCACAATACCAGGGTCCTACCCCTGCAACACCACATGCAATGCAGCAATTATAAATATTGTTAGCTACCTTTGTTTAATAATACAAAATGTCTGCCATGAAAAAAATCTTTACATATGAAGAATGATTCATCAGACTGTGAATTACCTTATTCCCCCTGGTTTGGCCTCTGGTGTCAGGTCTTGTCTCATTGGTTTCAGGTTCCTTAGCTGTAAACAGCATTATTACACCGTTACACCCCATATCCCACCATATACCTTAAAGGAACCACTGAATTACACATTAAGCTGAAAACCTAGAGTGGGTAAAAGTAACATACAGCAGATACCTGTTTTCCGATAGAGGTGATAAACAAGAAGAGATGAGAGGAGAGAGGAGAGAACAGCAAACGCTGGACACAGAGAAAACAGCAGCATCCAACACACACCACAGTCTCGTGTAATCAGGAGGTGAGGCTCGCTGGAGTCTGGATAAAACACAAAGTTCTGTCAATTAACTCTGCAGTGTATGGTTGTAACTCTTAGAATTAATATTAAATGGACAACTTTGCGGGGAACTGAGATTTTCACTGGTCAACAATGAACTGATGCTGCATTTCCATTACTATCTGAGCTCACTAATGTTGATGAACAATGATGCCTTTAGCCAGGTTCCAACACTTTATGGAAAGCATTACCAAAAGAGTGGAGTATGTTACAATATTAATGGTCATGCTGTGGGGATGAGGTGTTTAATAACACATATGGGTGTAATATTTGAGTATTGTAACAAATGCACAATGAGAAATCAGACCACAATACTTACTGACTAGGATCCTTGTTGTGATGTTGCCATATCTATACACAAATCTGCGAGTAATGTATCCATTATCCTCCTCCTTGGTCTGTTCAGTTCCACAGTAGTAGAGGCCCTCGTCAGAGTCAGTGGTGTTCATGATCAGCAGGTCGTAGGATTCAGAGAAATTGTTCCTCACAAAATAGAAATGGGGAAGGGGATTCAGAGCAACTAAAGCATCACTGCTGTGTCTCCATGCGTCAAAATTTTGTTTTAGGACAAGAGACGGCTGGTTCTTATGAGAGCAGTTCCTGTACCACACTATGTTTACTCTATATGATGTTTTGCAGTCACAGTAAAGAGTGATGTTGTCTCCTGGTCTGATTGTCACCTCTAACACTGATCCAGAGATCCAACCCTGACTGCAGAAAGCACCTCCTGAAATATAAAAGCAAATTAAAATGTGATGAGTGTGTCACAGTATATTAAATGTAGGTTACTGATCAATATAAAAACACTGAGATGTTGACGTTAACCCTCAATAATGTCACTGAAACATAACAGGGAGAAAGACCAGAAAAATACGCAGCCCATCCATGTGCGATGATGACCTGGTTTTCAAAGACGATGAAACAGGTCTTACTGCTAGGTGTCATGACATGCGCAAACTTTTCCATGAAAGGAAATGTAAGCGATGATTGGCTCGTTGGATGGAACATTTTCTTCTGTGGTTGTTTTTTATTGGTGTGATGCTAAGTCATAGTCTATATGTAGTCCACTTAAAGGAGCAAGTATAGTCTGGCAAACTGTCGGTAACAAAGACGTTGGTGGGTAATATCACAGTGGCTGCAACATTATAGAAAATTTTAGGCTCTTTGTTCAGAACTGTGTTGAATACTCGATGAACCCTTTTTAACACTGAATGGATCAGAAACCAAGTCTGTTATTCTGAACTTGTGAAAAGTTCACATTTTGGATCAGTTATGTCTTCACACCACAACAATATGAAAAAAATAAACCCTTGTCTTGACTTTCTGCACCTCTTTCACCTCAGAGAATATCTGCCTGAGGAAGTGAGAAGAAACTTCTGGTGTGAAACCTCCATAGTTGGTTTGTTGAATAAATGGCCTTGCATCAAATTTAGGAAAACCGTTTGAAAAAATAGATTTTCTTCCAAGTGCACTACTGCCTAGTCATAACCAGCATTTCAAGATTCAAGATTAAGATTTTTTAAAGCCGCTGTCAATAGTGTATTATCAGCAACGCATAAAATGACTAGATGTATGTGAAAGCGGTTGCTTGTATTAATGTGCTTGCAGAGAATTAATACCCAACTGCAGCTCTCCTCAGCTGTACAATCCTTCAGTTAATTGTTTTGGTTTTATGACCTGTAACTGTACTGTTTTGGTTACTGAGTTCGCTGACTGTCGGGCTGTGATCAAGGGCAAATCAGCGATCGATCAGCACCTGTGGGAACAATCAATGTGTGAACTACTCAACGACGCACCAAAATGGCTCGCCAGCACATCCCTGACTCGTTACCGACGCCAGCCAGATATCTAGCATGCTAAATATCTGGAGGAGTCAGACGACTACAAATGTATTCAGTCAGTGAGAACAGGTAGCTGACAGAGCAGGCAGCTACTTTTTCACTACAAAACACTTTTTACTCACCTCCAGCTCTCTCTGTACAATCGCTGCCCATGTGTTATAATTAGTGCTGGGCAACGATTAAAAGATGTGATTGCAATTAAGTGTGTGATTTTCTGCGATTAATCTCATTGTTATGCGCAAAATTGAATAATGAATTCTAAAGTACTGTATTGCGAACTTTTAATTTAAATTTACTGCTATATACACAAAAGTGCAACAACGTGGTTTCGAAACACTTGTGCTTGCCTCATGCACACGCCCGCCTGCTGCCAAAGTGTAATTGTCTTGAACTTTTTGTACGTGACGGGCAGCACAAATCACTGGAAGAGAGATTGATCCTCGCTGTTTGTGAGTTTCCAGAATCAATTACTGTTTACTAAAAAGTAAGCAGGACATCAACAGGAGAGAATTCACATGGCAGAGCATCCCCGCAAAACTAGATGGAGGCCTATCAGGTAAAGTTATGTAGCCTATAATTTTAATTTAAGTTAAATAGGCTACGGCTGTGTAGTGCACAGACGCCGTTGCCATGGTTATTATCCATAGAGCACCTACAGTTGACTCACGGAGCGCTTGTCTCCCTGTCTGGAGCGCAGAGCGACCCCACGGGGCCAAGCGACTACGTTGTGATTTTAAGAACGTTCCCCAATACTAATCAGCATGCAGTGTGTAGCTATCCACTTCACTATGCCGTTTGTTCGTTTGTCTTGCTTTTGTTTATCTACTTCTCCCACACGCTGCATCCAGCGTAGTCTGCCGAAGCCTCCCTCCACTGCTAATTTGGGTGGGTGATTTGCAGGCTGAACAACATCCTACCCCTCCTATGACCCATGGATTGACTGTACAATATGTGTATTCAGAGCCAGTGAGCAACAGACTTTCAAAATAATAATAATACTACTAATAATAATACTAATAATGATAATAATAATAATAATAATAAACTGTATTAACGTGAGATAATACGTGTGTGTGTGTGTGTGTGTGTGTGTGTGTGTAGTTAGGTGAAAAAGGCACACAGACCTGCAGAACTTTATACATCCATGACACAGACAGAGAGTAGAGGAGAGATGGAGACAACAATGTAACCTGCTCACTACATTTTTGCAGAGTCATGACTGGAATACTGCCCAAAGATTGACACCTGGAAATGTCTTGAACACAGCAAATTAAAAAGAAAATACAGGTAGAAGGCAGGGTCTCTGCAGATATAGACATCGTCACGCATTTTTGGTACTATTGGGTGGTAAGTGATGATTGAGAGGGAGTCTACATATTGATTTGTTTTTGTTTTGTCAGGAAAGTCCTACTGATAACTTAATTGTCGACTCTATATTGTGATGTAACTTCTGACAAATTGGATGGAAGGAGCATTCAGCATAAAATAATTGACTGCAACATAATTGATATGCGGATTAAATTTCCACAAAAATCTGGTGAAGGATGTATGGGATGATGCTTAAATTGAGATGAGAACAGAAAAAACGCCTGAAATCAGTTACAGACATAATAACAATCTTTATTTACAGAGCACTTTTCAAAATCCCAGTTACAAAGCGTTCTCCCATGATAAAACATTTTAATCATAAAAGCAAAAAGAAAACTCATAGTTACAACGGCATTAACTGCACCTGCATAAAATAGGAGAAAATTCCCCTGATTATATGGGGGAAAAAGACAAAATTCAGTGTCTTAGATTAGTCAGAGATTATATATTTATCAATATGGATAAAAAGGGCTTAATAATATATATTTCAAAAACTATATTTGTGAAATTTTTTAATTTATAATTGAATAAAGAAAATGTGTTTGTTACATCCAGCCACTGCCTGCTGCTGTGTTTATCCATCTTGAGGCCAGAACACAACTTGTGTTAAAATCTTCATCCTGAGAGACAGTTTGATATTTGTCATTTAGAATCATAGTTTCATATAACACTTTATAATATGCCTAATTATGTTACACCCTAAAAGAAGCTGGACTGTCAGCTCAGGTGTGCCAACTGATAATTGAGGACTGCTCTTCCCTGTTTAAGTGTTTTGGCCTCACATGCTATTTCCAAAGGAGATAGTGTGCAGATGCTTTGATTGTAGAAATTATGGATTCTGTTCTGTTGTGGATACTGTTGATGAAGAATGAATTTTCCTGTCAAGGCAGATTTTTTTCATCTAAAAGCCTTTAACAATTTTGTTTAATGTTGATTTAGATTAAGATTGTTAAATTCACAACATCAAAAACTAATTCTCAAAGAGAACAAATTCAGAATGCTTACTGAACAGACATTTCTGATGGTTATGGTAAGGGTAGGGGGCTTTGGGGGGACTGTCAACAACTTTAACCCGAACATAGCTAGCTAGATGTACGAGGACAAAAAATGTGTGCTACTGAATGTGTGCACGAGTATGCCCATACAAATACAAATATATAATGGTGTGATCAGCTCGGCAACGTCTCGGGATACGTATGTAACCCTTGTTCCCCGAGAAGGGGAACGAGACACTGCGTCGGTGACGACACTTGGGGAATGCCCCTGGGCGTGGCAGGGCTGAACTATGAATGAAACTACTCCAATCCTATTGGTGTTACTAGAACGGTAGTGTGTGACCGAAGGGCACATAGGACACATTCTATGAAGCAAGGCACTCCAGGCGGGGTGAGGTGTGGTGGACCGACGCAGTGTCTCGTTCCCCTTCTCGGGGAACAAGGGTTACATACGTAACCCAAAACGTTCCCCTTCGAGGGAACTCGAACTGCGTCGGTGATGACATTATGGGAACGAGATACGAGATACCCACTTAGGCCGCACCAAAACCCAGCGTGCAGAACCTGACGGCACGACTAGGAGGAGAGCGCACGGGTGCCGGGTGCAGAAGGCAGGTCCAGATTGTAAAACCGGATAAAAGTGTGAGGGGTGGCCCAGCCAGCCGCATCACACAAATCCTGGAGTGACGCCCCTGCGAGGAGGGCCTTAGAAGCCACCATGCCTCGAGTAGAGTGCGCCCTTACGGCCATAGGTGGAGGCAAATTGCGCACCTGATAGGCCAGGGAAATAGTCTGAACGATCCAGTTGCTGATGGTGTGTTTAGAAGCAACTGGTCTGCCTTCCTCCACCGGGAAGACCTCAGAGTGTAAATACTCAGTGCTCTGACAGGGCAGAGCAGATGAAGTCTCCCGTCCTCCGCCGTCACATGAGGTGGGGGATGAAACGCCTGCAGCACCGTGGACCCTGCCAGTCTGGCCGGAACCTTAGGGACATAACCTGGACAAGGGTGCAGGATGGCCCTGACCCTCCCCGGGGCAAACTCCAGGCATCGGGGAGACACCGAAAGTGCCTGGAGATCCCCCACCCTCCTCAGAGAGGTGATAGCGAGGAGAAAGGTCATCTTAAGGGTCAGGTGCTTGGCCTCAGCCGACTCCAGGGGTTTGAAGGGGGCCTCAGCCAGCGCTTCGAGAACCACTGCCAGGTCCCAGGTGGGAACCCTGGAACGAGTCACGGGTCTCATCCTCTGGGCTCCAC
>NC_060153.1:14332848-14344502 GCF_021292245.1 Micropterus dolomieu | reverse complement strand
AATCGGACGTCATCCGACACGGCTTGGTGGGGAGCGCCGGCGTCCGGAGGGATGAGGCGAGGTTGGGAGAGAGGTAGCTAGCCAGTGCCTCCTCCACTCGTGGCATCGCTCCGTAGCCGTGCTGTCTGATTCCCGTCACGTTGCCGTAGTCCAGCCGGGGGGACGTAGACAGCCGCGCAGAGAAGGGTTTATTCCATGATCTACACAACACGTTGTGCAGATCCGGAAAAAATGGTAGGGGCCGACGCGGGGGTGGCGCTCGGTGTTGCAGAAACCGCTCATCTACTTTGCTGCCTGCCGATGGCTGCTGCACCGTCTGTGGCCAATCAATGTGCAGCTTGGCCACGGCCTGCGTCACCACTTCCAACAACTCCTCGTATCCTGGTGAGGGCTGATGACGTTCCGTTTCCTCTATGCTAAGCACATCTAGCTCCTCAGAGCCAGATCGTGTCAGCCTTTCCGGACTCGCCCCTCGAGTGGGAGAAACCGAGAAACAGGCTCCCGATCGGGGACGAGGGGAGGAGGATTCCGCGGACGAGGACCGGAAAAAGCCTGCTGAATAGAAAGAAGCTAATGTGTCCTATGTGCCGGCGTGCTTATATACCCCCTCCGGTTACGCCGTCACACACTACCGTTCTAGTAACACCAATAGGATTGGAGTAGTTTCATTCATAGTTCAGCCCTGCCACGCCCAGGGGCGTTCCCATAGTGTCGTCACCGACGCAGTTCGAGTTCCCTCGAAGGGGAACCACTATTGCTCTGTTTTTTGAAAACACTCGCCAAGTAACACTGTTCAGTATGAGACAGAGATTTGTGCCTGAATTTGAAAAAAAAAAAGAAAAGATAAATGATATGTGGTTTACTTATATGTTTTCTCTGACTGAGGGCATTAGTGTTAAGTGTTTTCAAATTAAAGTGCATACCTGAATGTGTGCACGAGTATGCACATACAAATATATAATGGTGTGATCAGCTCGGCAACCACTGTTGCTCTGTTTTTTGAAAACACTCGCCAAGTAACACTGTTCAGTATGAGAGAGATTTGTGCCTGAATTTGAAAAAAACAAAGAAAAGATAAATGATATGTGGTTTACTTATATGTTTTCTCTGACTGAGGGCATTAGTGTTAAGTGTTTTCAAATTAAAGTGCATACCTGAATGTGTGCACGAGTATGCACATACAAATATATAATGGTGTGATCAGCTCGGCAACCACTGTTGCTCTGTTTTTTGAAAACACTCGCCAAGTAACACTGTTCAGTATGAGAGAGATTTGTGCCTGAATTTGAAAAAAAAAAAGATAAATGAAATGTGGTTTACTTATATGTTTTCTCTGACTGAGAGCATTAGTGTTATGTGTTTTCAAATTAAAGTGCCCTGTTCTTATTTCCAGGTTTCTAGGTATGTCTGTACCACAGTTTGACACACTGTGAGACTTCCTAGATATTCATGATATCATCACCCAGGGGAAAAATCTTTTGCTCTGAATAGTCTTTTCTTTAACTCCTGATAAAGCACTAAGATCTCTATTGTATATCTTTATGAGATCAATTTAATCTAAATTGTTGCTCCTAAAACCCCCTCAGGAGAACATATGAGATAAGGAGAGACCGAGATTTTGAGACTTAGGTAAGAAAAATGTATGTTGAATTGAGATTACAATAGAAGAAAGGGAAGTAACAGATGAGATCTCATCATTGTATCTTTCAATCGGAATTGTTTGGTGCTGAGCAGGTATAGCAGAGGAGAGATGGATATAGTGATGTAACCTGCTCAGAAATGTCCCGAACACAGCAAAATAATAAGAAAATACAGGCAGAGGTCTCTGAAGATATAGACATTGTCACAGACTTTTGTTACTATTGGGTCATAAGTGATGATTGAGAGGGAATCTTTTGAGTCCATATATTGATTTTTTTTTTTTAGGAAAGTCCTATTCATACCTTCAACTCAGGCAACTTGGGTGGCAGGAGCATTCAGTAGGGGTGTAATGAAAAACGTAACCCACGACATGAGATTTGAGATTGGGTTCACGAGATCGAGTGATTTTGATTTTGAGCATTAAACATTTTATTTCCTGCATTATGATGAATTTTCTGCACCAGTTTATGCAGATTTTTTTTATTTACATAAAGAAAAGTCATTCAATCATTCTGTGCTTCTTTCAGATCTGTTTTTCCTGTAGATCAACTTTTCTCATGTAATATCATCCCTGCTGAGTCATGATTTAGTCACCTCAATGATAAATTATTCAATTTTAATTTAGCTATAAACTCCTGGACTTTAATAGCTCCTGTGTTTTATGGGATTAATATCCTGCCTTGATTCAAAACTGAAAATAAAGTTCTGAAAGGTTGAAGCTAAGTGTTTGAAAACTCAAAATCTTATAAAAAAAGGTTTTGGAAGATCAAAAACTAAGATTTGCAAGCTTGCAAAATGTAATAAAAAAAAAAAATCTCTATTATGTTGTTTTTGAGTTTTCCTTCTTCAGAACAATTTTTCAGATTTTCAAATTTGTCAGTGTTCTCCCAGTGTATTAGTTTGTTTTCCAGGTTCAAAACCTTGTAAATGGTGATCTGAAAACTGGTGTGCAAATGTGTGAAAAAAAGTTTTGAAACTCTGAAAATTGAGGTTTGAAAGACCGAATCTTATGGTGCATTAGTTTGTTTTCCAGGTTTGAAACCTTGTAAATGGTGATCTGAAAACTGGTGTGTGAATGTGTGATGACCACAGCATGCTGCCTCGTCTTCAGTGCTTTAGGCCATAAAATCAAAAACAACACCACAAATAGTTAGTGGTTAACTAAAGTAAAGTCAACTTTAAAATGACTCCACTACCACACATAAAATGTGGTTTAATATAATAATGTAGCCTAGCGGCTAGCGGACTTTTCCTCTCCTCATACCTTAACAAATGACATGTTATTTATACTATTTCTTACTCACCGCTGGTTCAGTTACTGCATCTCCTGACACAACACCATGGCTGATGAACAAACAGCCCTGAGCTACTACCCGTTGCAGATTTCTTTTCCACATCCATGCACTGCTTGGACGGAGACAGCCAGCCCATCCAGGGAGCCGTGCTTCCTGAACACGTATCCTGTCCGCCTGTGTCATTTGTGGAGCAGTCTGTCAATCCCTCTATCCAGTAAATATGACTTGTGATTGGACTGTACTACAGGCCCTTTTTTTTAAGTGAAGTTCGCTCAGTCTGAGTTTCAGAGCAGAGCTGCGTGACAACGCTGCCACAAATCACGTGAGGCACAAGCTCGCACTGTGTAGGCGTATCTCCTTAAAGTGGGTGTTGTAAACTCAGTTCTGGAAAAAATAGTCTGCAATAGGAGTGCAAATGTAATGTAATGTAATAAAGTTTTGCCCTTTTGAACCTCAGTTTTCAGAGTTTCAAAACTTTTTTTCACACATTTGCACACCAGTTTTCAGATCACCATTTACAAGGTTTCAAACCTGGAAAACAAACTAATACACTGGGAGAACACTGACAAGTTTAAAACTGAAAAATTGTTCTGAAGAAGGAAAACTCAAAAACGTTTGTAGAACAAACGTTTGCATGTTTGCAGAGGTGTTATTTTATTTTTTTTTTAATTTTGTAAGCTTGCTAATCTTATTTTTCGATCTTGCAAAACTTTTTTTTGTAAGATTTTGAGTTTTCAAACACTTTCAACCTTTCAGAACTTTATTTTCAGTTTTGAATCAAGGCAGGATATTTATCCCATAGTGTTTCAGCAGCTTTTCTGCACATGTTCAAAACTTTCTGGACATTTAAAATCTTTCCCATATATCATGTGTGACATGTCCAGAAAAAAGGCAGAATATTACCAGACGTCATCATTTAAAGAGAAGTCTGCCTGGTAGTAACGTCATCCGCTTCAGACCGTTTGACTGACGCAGTTTGGGACTGCATGCTGCATGTGAAACCGAAAGTAAATGAAACACTTTTCATCTCACCACAAAATCTACACACGTTAACTTCAGCAGCTCAGATAAAGTGAAGCTCTCGTGTCTAGTCTACTAAACTATGTCAAAAAGAGATACATCGTGTATAAGATGAGAACACTGTTGTATGAAGCTGTTAACAATGCAATATGTGACACAGATAGGACACCATGTTGTTCTAGATTTGACAGACAGAATGCATGTCATGGCTGTCGCTGTCATCTTTGTGTTTCCCCCTTTTCTGTCTCACCTCTACCAAGTAGGCTGTGTGTCCCGGTGGAATGAAGACCTGCCTACTTCCTGGTTTCTGGGGTGCTGACTTCAGTCCCACCCATTGGTTCCCTCTGTTCCCGCTCAACCAATGGCTGGTCACCACATCAGGATTACCTACATTTTGCCGTAGTTGTCATGTATGACAGGTGACAGGAAAGTCTAACCAAAAAGTCTCCCGTCCCTCTACATCCCATACCTGTGATTGAAGCACCTTTTGGCAGAGTGATTATCGACTGCGTAGGTATGTTGCCATGTACTAAGAGCGGTAACCAGTATCTGTTTGTGATCATGTGTGCAGTTACTTGCTTCCCTGAGGCTGTCCCCCTCCGAAACGTCACTGCAAAGTCCAGTCCAGTCCAGACTATTTAAACAGGTACTAGGGACTAAATGTGCTCCACATTGTTTCATCTGCTTACCATCCTGAGTCACAGGGTGCGCTAGAACGGTGGCACCAGACGTTGAAGTCTATGCTTAAGAAACATTGCCATGACAATGGCACTGACTGGGATGAGAGCATCCCCTTTGTTTTGTTCACTGCACGCAACGCTTTACAGGAATCACTAGGATTCAGCCCTGCCCAGCTTGTGTTTGGACACACTCTACGTGGTCCTCTGAAAACATTGCATGACCAGTTCCTGTCGCTGCAGTCCGTTCCTGCACACAACGTGCTCGATTATGTAAGTCAGTTTCGCGAGCGACTGCACAGAGCTAATACTCTCGCTAAGCACATGTTGACTACCGCACAAATTGTTATGAAACGAAATTACGATCGTTCCGCTGTAGAACGTGACTTCAGTGTAGGAGACAAAGTCTTGGCATTACTTCCGCGTTGTCCGCCAGATTTTCAGGGCCCTATGAGGTTCACAAAAGACTCCGTGGCAGATTATGTGATAAGCACTCCTGATAGGCGTAGGAAAACCCGTGTTTGTCACATTAATATGCTAAAACTCTATCATGTTAGGAAAAAGGACTCAGACTCTCAGGGTACTGCTGTGGGGTTCAAACCGGACTCAACTGGTGCATCTTTGTGTTTCCCCCTTTTCTGTCTCACCTCTACCAAGTAGGCTGTGTGTCCCGGTGGAATGAAGACCCGCCTACTTCCTGGTTTCTGGGGTGCTGACTTCAGTCCCACCCATTGGTTCCCTCTGTTCCCACTCAACCAATGGCTGGTCACCACATCAGGATTACCTCCTGCTCATAAGGAGAGCCCACCAGTTGCTCGAGGCAGCTTGTCACAGCCAATTGACTTGTGTGCCGCTTGTATTGACTGTGTACCTTGTTAGTTAACTCTGCATTGTGTTTAGTGGAGCAATTCACTTAGGTCTGCCATAGTCTATTTGTGGTTATGTTTAGTAGCCAGTAATCACAGTACCTTTTTTTTGATTTATGTGCATTCACCAGCTTGTGGTTAACAAAAGGGTGGAATTAGGGCCAGAGTCCTCACTGACCGCCACACGTAGTAATCTTGTGTTAGTTTTCATCAGGTGTAGTGGGTGCTGTGCTCTGTGTTTTTGTAGTAAGAATTAACTCTGTTTAAATATATAGTTAGGTACAGTCTTTTTGAGGACCTCTTTATTTTAACTTGGTTTGTTATTTTCACAGCACCCTCATCCACCCTCCTTTTGTTTGTTGTTACCTGACTGCATCTCCGGTTACCAAATAAAAGTTACCTTTTTAAGAACTATAACAGTTTTTGCCTATATGTTTATGGCCCCCACTCCCCTAGACCAACAGGGGGTCGTAACAATGCGTTAGACGAATGACCTCAAGATGGCGTACCATGGTGCAAATGACAGTGGATAAATATGCAGATGTGAAATCTTCAGACGTAGAAAATTGGCTCATGAAGCAAGATGCCTATACTCTACACAAGACGGCTTCAGTGCATTTTGAGAAACAAGGTTTTAGTGAATTCAATAGATTGGCAATTCCAGCTAGATCTAGTTGACATGTCCGCTTATTCTACTGAAAATGATGGGGTACGCTATTTATTAACGTGTATAGATTTGTTTTCAAAATACGCATGGGTGCGTTATTTAAAATGAGTGGTAAATGCTTCACAGCATCCTTTAAAGATATCTTAGCTGAAGGTAGAATACCGCATAAAATTCAAACAGTCAAGGGAAAATAGTTAAAGCGTTAATGAAAATTAATAGTATCGTACACTTTATTACATCAAATGAGACTAAGGCATCTGTAGTAGAGCGCTTTAACAGGACTCTGAAATCTAAAATGTGGCGTTATTTAACAGCCAATAATTCTAAACGATACGTAGATATGTTGCAGGATTTAGTCACCTCCTACAATCATAGTTATCATCGTAGTATTAAAATGAAACCGATTGATGTAACAAAAGACAATGAAGATATCGTATTTAACAACTTGTATAAAACAAAAGATAAGAGTAATTCATTTTAAATATGAGGTGGGCGATACTGTAAGAATTTCAAAACTACGCGGCCCTTTTAAAAAAATTTATGGGCAAAATTATACTGATGAATATTTCACTGTAAGGGAATGCGTGTCAAGGGACCCTCCTGTTTACAGGTTAAAAGACTATGACGGCAAAATATTACAGGGAACATTTTATGAGCAAGAGATGCAAAAAGTTATTATAGATAAAAACAAAACATTTAAAATAGAAAAGATTTTATCTAGAAAGAAAAGACAAGGCTGGGACATGGTGTTAGTCAAATGAGTCGGATGGCCAGATAAATTTATATATATCACATGTATAAATGGATACAGAGGATTTGTCACCCTGCCCAGCAGCTCGTCTGCATTATTTTACCCGAGCAATACAATAGCAAATTTTAGAACAAAACTATCCAAGCCTTTACACTTTAAATCAGCATACGAGGTGGGTTTGATAGAAATACAATATCCAAAAACATGGAAATTGTTTTCATCAGAAGACTCAAAATTTGTTGTGTTTGATAAAAAATCCAACAAGAGGGTAGTTCTATCAGCGACACAGGGGTTCTATACAACAATGTCACAGATAATAGCTGAACTATTGTTTATCTGAAAACGACATGGGTCACATTGAGCTTGATTACAACAATATTACCAACAGAGTAAGCATTTTACCAACGAGAGATGTAGAATTAACGTTTCAAGGAAAACTTGCACAAATGTTGGGATTTATCCCCGGAGCGGCTTTTAAAACTCACGAGGGAACTGCAACATTTAGATCTCAGCCACGAACTAACAGTGTTGACACAGATGCCATATTTGGTGCCACATTCTGTCGATGTTAATGTAGGGATGTATAATATATTTGTTTATACCGATATTGTTGATCCTCAAACAGTAGGAGACCTCTTTTAAGAATAGTACATATATCGGGGCCAAACAACCATATGATCACAAATACTTATGACAGACCACACTATCTGAGGCTCTGCAAAACACACACACTGATAGTATCGAGATTTCTCTCAAGACAGATCAGAATCAACATATCCCTTTTACGTACGGCAAAGTGATAATAAAGCTACACTTTTGACAAGTAAAATATCAGTATTAGACAAGAAGCAAACATGTACCATCCATATGCTCACAATATGGACAAATACGTTGCATATTATACAGCCCAAGCGGGTGGTGATTTACCAGGATATAGCGGCCTCGGTGCTCAGTATGGTGCAGGGTTAGGGGGTATCTTTAGGGGTCTGTTTAGATTAGCATACCCCTTATTCAAGAAAGGATTTACATTTGTTGCCGCTCATTTAAAGACAGTTGCTAAAAACATAGCTACGGATGTTATTACGAACGTCATAAACAGACGTCAAGAGGGGTCGGGTGTAGTGGCCGTGGCCCCCTGACCAATAAAATGACCTCCTGGGAAAAGAGGGAGTTCCCCACCAAAGAGGTGTAGCCGAACAACAAAGACCCATACTAAGACTAGAAAAAATAAACAAGCAAGGAGAAGCAAGTCGACAAAACGTCAGAAGATAAGAGACATTTTCTTACAAGAATGTCGTTGGTACATAGTCACAAGAGTGCGTTAAGTTGGAGCTAGACCTGTTTATGGTGCCGTTAACACAAACAAGTATTGAGAAATGCATCTACGTCGAATTCCCTCCTCTAGCAGCGGTATCAGACTCTGCACCACTTGACTACCTGGATCTAAACAATACGTTTCTGTACACGCTCGTAAAAATCACCTAAGCTAATGGCGGAAACCTGGATCAAGCAGACGAAGTGGGCTTTATCAACTACCCTGGATGTACAATATTTTCACAGGTCGACCGACTCATAACGCAATCATCAAACACATATCCTTACAGGGGTATAATAGATTGCCTTTTGAATTATGGAAAGGACGCTCTGCAGACCGGATCCGGACTATTTTGCATGGATACAGCAGGTCACATGGACGACGCAACGGTTAGAGGACGCAATGAAGGACTAGTTAAAAGAATGGAGTACACACAAGGTAGCCGCGTAGTGCAGCTAATATACCCTTTACATTCTGACTTGTTTTTTCAAGACAAGTTAATGATAAATGGCGTAGACCTCAAGATAAAATTCCTAAGAGCTAAAAACGAATTTTGCTTAATGCGCAACACTGACGACTTTCAGGGTTTACATCATGTCAACAAACCTGTTTGTAAAGAAAGTCACCGTATCTCCGGCTGTTAAGCTGGCGTATGCTAAGGCATTAATGCATAGCAACATTAAATATCCCATAGACAGAGTGTGTCTTAAAAATTTTAGCGTCCGAATGGGCACTCGTGTTTGTAATCAAGAAAATATTCTTGGGACAAATACCTAAATTTATTGTAGGAGGATTTGTAGATCATGAGGCATATACAGGTAGTTATGTGCGTAATCCATTTAACCATTATGATATAGAGTTTGTTTATACATTGACGGTCAACAATATCCTTCAAAACCATTTCAACCCAACTTTACCAGAGGGAATGCCATCAGGGAGTATCATCAGTTGTACTCGGCAACTGGAAAGTATCTTAAAAACAATGCTATGGCCATAACCCGCGACGAATTTTGTAATAGATATAGTCTGTTCCGTTTTGACCTGAGCCCTGATGAAGGATGCGGAGACCATATGTCGCTCATTAAAAACGGTAGTGTTAGATTAGAGGCTCGTTTTAGAAATCCGCTTCAACGCACAATAAATGCAGTCAATTACGCCACATATGATTCTATAATTGAGATATCATCAAGAAGACAGGTTCTCTTTGACTTTTCCAACTTTAACAAACGATAGTGTGAATACGACAGAACTGTCAAAAGTACTTGATAAGGTAGTGAAGCAAAGAGTCTTTCTTGGAGTATTTGCTAGTGACCAGCTTCCTAAATCAGTTATTAAAAAGAGACCCGCCATGTTGGTGGCAAACACAGACCCCTCCCACCTGGGAGGACAACACTGGGTCGCTATCTATATTGACAAGCAGGGTGTGGGATCATTCTTTGACAGTTTTGGGAACTCTCCGGTATACTCACATTTTCCTGAATCCTTTTGTCTTTCTCAACAGTAATTGTAAGTACACGCAACATTCTGTTAGACAAGTGCAAGATGTGGATTCTGTAGTGTGCGGCCAGCATTGTGTGTATTTTCTTTACCATATGGATAGAGGATTATTTTATGACAATGTAATGACTAAATATAGTAATAAACGGTCATGCAATGATTTTATAGTGTGCAAATTTGTGAAAAAAATACGACCTTTCATTGTATGTGGTCTAAATAATTATACAGAATGTAACCAGTGTGTCCAAGTATCAGATTCTTTTAAATGTGTATAATATTAGAAGTTGTGTGCCAGTCATTATCAAAATGATTTATAGATTGAAACATGTACGACAATGTTTTTTGTTATTATGGTGATATAAATAAAAACACTTTGAAATGATAAAGTTATGGCTCTATGTATTTATTTAAAATCAGTAACGATATACAATTAAAAAGTTATCCAATCACTCAATCGCATTTCAGGAGATATTTCAGGACTTTTTGCTAATCGATGCCCATTACTGGTGGTCCAGTAATAAGAGGAGAAGATTCTCCAAAAGTCTTTCTCTTAATCTCGTCAATTTTTCTTTTGACCTGTTGATTTGGTGAACTGATAAAGGTACATTCAATATAGCCAACGATTGCAGATATTCATCCCAACCTGTAGGTCTCTGGCTGTCAGACATGTTGTGAGAAGCAGTTACTCCTCTTAGCAAATCATACACATGAGACCCTATAATAACATTAGCATTAAACACAAACTCCCCACGTTCAGTCCATGCAGATATGTTTTTTGAGGAGGACATTTTATCCAAAATATGCTGAGCTTTATTCCTGCTGTTTTTTAAGACTTCTTCAAAAACAAAATGTCTTCCTTCTTGATTCTTCTGCTCTGAAGAGTGAAAATCCTCAGCAACCGGCATTGACAAAGTTAGTGTGTTCTGGTCTTTTTCTCCTTGTTTTACCATGGTGAGAAATCTCTGCAATGCGATGGAATATTTTTTTGCTTTTTCATGAAGATCTTCAGTCTTTTGATCTAGAATGTCTTTTATAGTACCATCCAGGTCATTTTCAACAGTTTCTCCAAATGAATCGTGTGCCAGAGGTCTTCTTAAAAGATCAAGCTGTTGTTTAGGTACCAGAAACATTTTTTGTGCATACTCCATAGTTATCTACGTTTGTCTTGAACCAATAAAACTTGTTATAAAAGGCACAGCAATACTCAGGAGGGGTAGACGAAAACCGCCAGACTGTTTAAGCATCGTCTTCTTTTTCTTTGAAGCGCAAACTATTTATTGGCAAGCAGTCTAATCCCTGCCTTCTTCTTTTTAAATTTTTGATACTGTGTCTTATTTAAAGGAATTTTACCTTTTAAAACATTGTGATCTATTTCGCATAACGCTACCAAAAGGTCTGGTGATGCAGATTTAATAATATTTACTCTGAGATGGAGATGCTCCGTGCATAGTTTGCAGGGAGCATCCAAGGAAGCAAGATTCTCTACATTATATTGATCGACTCCAGACTGTCCAGAACTCAGCTGCCAGGCTTTTAACCAGAACAAAGAAATATGACCACATTACTCCTATTTTAGCTTCATTACACTGGCTCCCAGTATGTTTTAGAATTGACTTTAAAATTCTATTGATCACTTTTAAAGCTCTTCATGGTCTCTCGCCTTGTTATATTTCTGACCTTTTAGTCCCATACGCACCAGCACGTACCTTGAGATCCTCGGGCAGAGGTCTGTTGTCTGTTCCAGAGTCTCGACTGAAAACTAAAGGGGACAGAGCGTTTTCTGTCAGGGCCCCGAGGCTCTGGAACAGCCTGCCCGAGGAAATCAGGTCGGCTGAGTCGGTGAACTCTTTTAAGTCCCTTCTTAAAACATACTTTTATAGGAGAGCTTTTCCCGATCTTATTTGACTTATCTTATTTTATCCCTT
>NC_060153.1:14305867-14332748 GCF_021292245.1 Micropterus dolomieu | reverse complement strand
CTTCATGGTCTCTCGCCTTGTTATATTTCTGACCTTTTAGTCCCATACGCACCAGCACGTACCTTGAGATCCTCGGGCAGAGGTCTGTTGTCTGTTCCAGAGTCTCGACTGAAAACTAAAGGGGACAGAGCGTTTTCTGTCAGGGCCCCGAGGCTCTGGAACAGCCTGCCCGAGGAAATCAGGTCGGCTGAGTCGGTGAACTCTTTTAAGTCCCTTCTTAAAACATACTTTTATAGGAGAGCTTTTCCCGATCTTATTTGACTTATCTTATTTTATCCCTTTTATTTTATTGTATTTTACTAATTTTATATTAAATTTTCATGCTCTTATCTTTTTTGTATTATTCTTTACACTTGTTAAAGCACTTTGTAACTTGTTTTTGAAAAGTGCTCTACAAATAAGGATTATTATTATTATTATTATATGTTAAAAATCTAGATATATGTCCCAACATATTAGCAAGGCGTAAGGATTATAATACGCCATACTTTAATTAATTTATTTGTTTATAGATAATATCATGAATTTCCTTGATGTTTGTGATATGCATAAGGATTATAATACATTATACTTCTCACGGGAGCGCGCAAAGCTGGCCTCTATTTACTACTCAGAAGGAGTCCAGTATTGTCTAATATTATTAGTATTAAGTCTAATATGAGCTATTTAAGATGCAGGTGGTGGACTAGTAGCAGTTCTCCGACAGACACGCCTTAAGCTGCGAATGGCGTCATTCATCCACGGGGATGTATTAACAGAGGGAATTTCTCTAGTTTTAAGAGGCGCCACTTTGTCCAACAGCAGGGTGCAGTGATCATTAAAAGTCTGCGTCCACGTCAATCAAAATAAGAACCGAGCTTGAGTCAAATGCGGCTGAAAAATTCTCAACAGTAAGCTGGTTAATCAAACGTGAGCAGGGCGCTCGTTTAGCAGGCAGAGGAACCTCATCACAAACAACATCAAATAAGATGCATTTGTGATCACTAACAAATACATCTCCTATGCAGACACAATGTTTATACCATGACAAAGAACAACATCGAGCGTATGTCCCTGCTGTGCATAGGACCAGAGACATGCTGAGTGAAGTTCAAATATTCAGTAATAAATCGCCAAAATGATCACTCTGTCCAGCTTAATAATGGATGATAAGAAGTCAGAAAAGATTATCTGTAGTTCAAAAGAAGAGTACGTGCCAGTGCTCATTGACTGGGGCTCATTGACGTTTTTTAAAAAACCACAACAAGACCTCCGCTATGGCCTGTGAGCTTTGGCGTGCTAATAAAATTACAGTCCACAGGACAGAGCTCATTCAAGTGATAGTATTCCATATCCCGTTGTCAAGTCTCCGTGAGCAAGATGAAGTTCATGTTTTTGGAAGTAAATAAATCACTGAGTAAAAGAGACTTGTTTGCAATTGAACGGGCATTTATCAGACCCATCCTGAGTGGTGCAGGAACACCTGAAACAGAGAAAGAGGCTCGCGCCAGCAACCTCAGATACACAGAAAACACACCGCGACCAGTGGTAGGGTTTCTCCAGGGCACCGGGACCAGAGCCTTGGGGATGTCAGGGAAGACAGAATGAATGACATGAAGGTCTGGAGTTGCCAAAGTCTACCAAGACCCCCAACTTCAAGAGTTTTTTCAGATGAACCTGCCTTCTTGCCCTTTTTCCTCGCTTTCTCTGCCATCTATTTGTAGGTCATTTTAGGCCCTCTCCATACAGACAGCAGTTGCAGTCGGACGTATGAACGGGGCTGCAAACACGCTTGTACCACTCCAGGTACATCATTCGGATCAACAGCATTGTTTGGCAATCGTACACCCATGCAGTAGACACAACATTTGTTGACAAACAAAACGAGACGGACGAACAACCAGCCGCAGCGGCGAAGCCAAACACAGGCGCCATGCTGTAACCGGTTGCTGCCACACACACCTAACACCATCTGAACCAAATAAGTTTATCTTGGTCTCATCAGACCAAGATGGTTCCGGTAATCCATGTCCTTAGTCAGCTTGTCTTCAGCAAACTTTTTGCGGGCTTTATTGTACATCATCTTTAAAAGAGGCTTCCTTCTCAGACAATAGCCATGCAGACCAATTTGATGCAGTGTGCGGCAGATGGTCTGAGCACTGACAGGCTGACCCCCCACCCCTTCAACCTCTGCAGCAATGCTGGCAGCACTCATAAGTCTATTTCCCAAAGACAACCTCTGGATATGACACTGAGCACGTGCATTCAACTTCTTTGGTCGACCATGGTGAGATCTTTTAAGTCCAGTTGGACCACTGTATGGTCTTGGCCACCGTGCTGCAGCTTAGTTTCAGGGTCTTGGCAATCTTCTTATGGCCTAGGCCATCTTTATGAAGAGCAACAATTCTTTTTTTCAGATCCTCAGAAAGTTCTTTGCCATGAGTGGCCATGTCGAACTTCCAGTGACCAGTATGAGGGAGTGTGAGAGCGATGACACCAAATTTAACACACCTGTTCCCGATTCACACCTGAGACCTTGTAACACTAACGACTCACATGACACCAGGGAGGGAAAATGGCTAACTAGGCCCAATTTAGACATTTTAACTTAGGGATGTACTCACTTTTGTTGCCAGTGGTATAGACCTTAATGGCTGTGTGATGTGTTATTTTGAAATTTGAAATTTACACTGTTATACAGGCTGTCCACTCACTACCTTACATTGTGTAATTTCATGTGTCACATGAAAAGATATAATTTAAATATTTACAAGGGGTGTACTCACTTTTGTGACATACTGTATATTAAGGGGAAACCAAACTAACAATTCATCTGGCAGGTTACAAATCATAAATATAAAAATCTAATAATAATCTAATACATAATAATATACAATATAATAATATATTGTAGTAATCAGCAGCTTGTTTGTTTTTAGCTTAAGTTACTTTTTTGGACAATGCACATTTGTTTCTTCTATATTTCAATTGTATTGCATCTTTTCTCAAAGCATTTTCATTTGTTAGTTAACATTTCTTGGTGCAAGCTATTTTTCAGAACATTTTTAACAACTGCTTTCAAAAAGTCATTAGGACAAAATCAACCATTTCAAAATGTGCTGGGACATGTCTCCAGCCTCCCCAGTCTAAATGACACCTATGGTTAAATGAAGCATTTAGCATTCTGTGGTTGTTTTTTATTGATGTGATGCTAAGTGATGATCTAGATATGAAGATCAAACAAGAGTCCTTCAAAACACTACACTGTAACATCCAACTGGGGACTGAATCACAGTGCTTTTGTACACTGTACAGTATAATTGGCATTGATTATTACAGACATGACTGTTTTGATGCATACTAGAAGTAGACAACCTTCCAAAAATACAGAGGTGAACTAAAAGCATGTTTCTACAATATGGAGCAGCAGACTCCTTGTTCTGAGACTTCACAGATACTGTTTATCTCTAGCAAGTGGCCGTTTTGAAACATAAAAGAGATTTTGACTAGCAGATGTGGTAGATTGTGAGAGGAAAGGAAGTGAATATGAGTTTGCACTGACTGAACCTTCGCTGGATACTGTGGCTAAGTCCGACAAACTGTTGGCGCTGCCACTGTCTATTACTGCACTCCCCAGAGAAACATTGTCAAATTTGTTGGAAAGAGCAATCTCAGAAAGATGCAGACAGTTTTGCGGTTACATTATACATTTAAAGGTTGTATTCAGGATGTCAAACTGACTCAAATGGACGTGAAAAAAATTTAAGATAAAAAGCCTACCGATCACGCAGTTCAAGTGACCCACCGCATCCAGCGACAATTGAGACAAAAGACAACAATATTAAGGATCAACACTGTTCTGGTAAATACAGGGACAGTGTTGATAGTTTTAAAGCTATTCATTATTACAATCATTAAAAAGCAGAACAGTAGGGCTTTATTACGTTACATTCTGTAGTAAGTTAGCTAGCGTTAGCTAACTAACATTACATTAGGAATAATCCACAGCTGACATTTTTCTGGATTTATTTTAGGTTTTGGAAAGAGAATAAATCATACTTCTCCTATCAACCTCTCTGGGTAGCGACTGTAACAATTACAAGTGCCCCAGGAACAGTGTTTGATCATATCGTAAAAAAAAACCAGCTAGAAAACAACTCTTTTTACATTAGAGTCAATGGAGCGCAGCCATGAAAGTGTCAGACCACAGTTAGAGCGAGTCCCATAATGCACTGATTGGCCAGCTGTGTATTCGGGGCGTGGCTTAGCAAAGGGTATAAGGTGATGTCACTTCCCCTTCCGGAACACACTGGACTGAGTGGCAAAACATCTGTTACCATGGATGCATTTAGCAAACATAAAACAAGTGATTATTTGCTCAAATTAAAGGCAGTCGGACTCGACAGTGATCCCTAACTGCTTACCAAAGAACCAGTGGTCCAGCTCTTTCCCATTTTAGATGTGTTGTTTGTGTTTTAGCTGATTAAAGCTAACACTGCTGCTCCTCTTTCTGCCACTCAGTGAGCAGAAAGTCTGGCAAACTGTCTGTATGAGGATGTTTTTGGGTCACAGTGGCACTTAAATAATATTTTATTAGCATTAGTGTAATGTGTTTTCATATTAAAGTGCCCTGTTTTTACTTCCAGGTTTGTTTGAGACTTTCTTGATCGCCATGGTGACTCTCACTTTTTTGATAGTATTAAAAAAAAAAAAAAGAAAAAGCTCATTTATTTAAAAATATCTTTTGATTTTGTTGAGCTGTGACTGAGTACAGTTTATGAAACTTAAAAAATCCTACTACACCACTGGCTGGTCTTAACCAGCATTGCAAGATTATTGGTCATAATATATAGTTCCATATGCTGTGTTTTTAATTTAGAATTTACGTTAAGCAGAATAACGAAATCTGTGATTGTCTGACAGCTACTGGTCAACATCTCCACAGAGGTCATGGGAGTTTTACCTTGTGTGGCAGATGCAGAAATTATAGTATCTTTAAAGCTGCTATACTCAATAGTTTTATATCAGCAATGTATTAATGTGCCCACAGAGAATTAATCAGTACATGATGGTTGAAGTTAACTTAATTATCACCTCTGTATTGTGCAGTAACTTTTGGATGACGGGAGCATTTAACAAATATATAATAAACAAGAAATTAATAAGCTAAGAAATATTTCTAAGCAGTTGAATGTTTTTGGGATGTTTGAATAAAACGCATAAGTACTTAAGTGTCTAATTCTCCATAAAATAATTGACTGCACCATAACTGATTTGTGGAATTGCGCAAATCTACTGGTGAAGGATATGTGGGCTGATGGTTAACTTGAGATGAGAACAGGAAAATTACCTGAAATCATTTACAGACACACATGAATATAAAAACAATGATGAACATCTTTATTTATAGAGCACTTTTCAAAATCCAGTTAACAAAGTATGGTAATAAATTGAAATAACAATAACAAAAGCAAACAAAGTTATAAAGCAACGGATTGTTACAAAGGCATTAAAGCAACATTATGTTGTATTTTAATCTTAAAATAACAGCTTCAGATTAATTTTGATGGTCCACTGCCTTGAATGTGAATGACGTCTCTATCATTGCCACTTCAGACCATGGGACTATTTGATGAAACTATTTAAGGCTGAAATATCAGGGCAGGATTTATATTGTGAGAACAGGGAAATGCTTTGTCTGTTGAGCGGAGCTGGCGAGCCCCGAGTGGGCAACATAACCAGACTCATCAGCCTCTATGGACATAATGTTAACTAATGACAGAGGCAAAGAAACGGAAGAGGATGTTGATGGAAGAAGCTATAAGGAGGAAAAAGAGAGTGACCAAGCAATTGGCTGCCAGATGTGGGTGAGAGCTTCATGAAATAAAAGGCTGCAAGACAGACACCAAGCTAGAATTCTTTCTGTGTACACAGTTGGACTTGTAAGTAGTATTGCTGTTGCATTTTTACACTTGCTTCATGTTTGGCTGTGTTAGCAAAGTTGGCTACTTGCTAGTTTTTGATTGTAATGTAATCATAACAAATGCACTGTACAGCTTTCTTTATTTACCGCAGTGCTGAATTACACTCTGAAACGGTAAGGGCACCAAATCACACAAAAACCACATGTTGCTTTAAGTGCACCTGAATAAAATGGGAAAAACAATAGCAAGAAAAATAAGATTAAACACATAAGGACATTATTCAGGAAGTAAGATCAGCCAGAGACAGTTATATTTGTCATTATAGAATAAAAAGGGGTTAAAATATATTTTTCATAAAGTATATAGTGAAATTTCTGAATTTATACATATTTTTAAATATTAAAAATATTTATAAATATTTTTGTTCCGTGAAGCCACTGCCTGCTGCTGTGTTTATCCTTTCTGAGCTTGGTACACAACTCGTGGTAAAAACGCATCTTCATCCTGAGGGACAATTTGACATTTGTCATTTAGAACATTATTACATCACTTCCACTGTAAAACATGCTGGACAGGTGCTGTTAGTGTGCCATGTATCAACATAAGAGGTATAAACAAATAAAAAGTGCTATAATATAATCAGTATGCAGATTAGAGATATGAAGACAAAAGTTCTTATTGTTGGTTACCTGATTTTGCCTTGCTTGGCCTTTGGTGTCAGGCCTTTTCTGATGAACTTGACGTTCTATATCTGTGCAAATGAATACTGAACCATTATCCTACACACTTACCATAAGTATATTTGTCCGAAGAAAGTAAAAAGGCAATAGATCACTTTCGCTAGAGAATGAATGTCAGTAGAACAAGTTTCAAGCACTCATAATTGATAGTCTCTTGCAGAAGATGTTCTCTCTCACTCTGCTGACCTGACATTGGCCGGGAGATCAACCACTGCGAATGCTTGCTCTGAGCTATGGCGGTACCAGCTGGCCAGCAGAGGTTGCAAGTGGAGGTCGTTATTACAAAATGATTAATCTGATACAAGTTTCCTTAAATGCCTATAATACATAAATAGATATGATATGCTGGAATAAACAAGATTTTGGAAAATGAACATGGAGATTTCAAGTATAACCGGAGTAAAATAGAAAGGAAAGTTTATTTATAGTTCATTACCTGTTTTCTGACAGAGTACACAAACAAAAACAAAGGAGATGAAGGAGGAGAGAAGAGTAAAAGCTGGAGTGAACATCATCATCCAGGACACACCACTGGAGTCAGGGCATGAGCTGGTGTCACTGGAGTCTGGATCAAATATTTAGAGATTCGATTTTTGACATTTTTTCACCATGTAAGCATAGTTTCATGTAACACTTTATAATACTCCTTAGTATGTTGCACCCTAAAAGAGGTTTGGGGGTTCAAACCCAAACTCTATTTAACCACCTGGCTATGCCTTTGTTTGTAGCCTAACAATTTCCGTTTTTCAAGTCCATCTGCCGACATAGTTTGCCATGCTTTGAAACTTTCAAGACATCATTTACCTCATCATTAAAATCAAATGTATATGCTGATCACACTAGGGGATGTTATCAATTGTTTCTATTGTTATTGCTGTTGTCTGTTGAGCAGATTGTTTTGTTGCTGCAAGAAATGTGGGCCTTATGGTTTCTCCATATAGAAATGAAAATATCCAATCTCTCTTACAAAATGCAGTAATCATACTTCCTGGGCACTGGGTGTCACATTAAACTAAATGCAGGTCGCTGATCAATACAAAATCACTGAGATGTTGATAAATATTATAATTCTCAATAATATTACTGAAACGTACCAAGGAGAAAGACCAGAAAAATACACAGCCCATCCATGTGCGATGATGACCTGGTGTAGAAAGACGATGGAACAGGTCTTACTGCTGGGTGTCATGACATGCGCAAACTTTTCCATGAAAGGAAATGTAAGTGGGGATTGGCTCGTTACATGGAAATTTCTGTGGTTGTTCTTGGTGTGATACTCCAGTGATGTTTTAGATGTAAAGATTAAACACGATTTCTTCAGATGACACTACACTAACTTCCAACTGAGGGCCAAATTGCTCATTTATTTTCAATTGTGAAAAAAAAGATTTACTACTTATTCAGTGTGTTAACGAGTATGCATGTACACATATGCAGTCAAGCCCGAAATTATTCATACCCGTGGCAAATTCTGACTTAAAGGTACTTTTATTCAACGAGCAAGTTGTTTCTTGATTAGAAGTGACACAGGCGTCTCCCAGAAGATAATAAGACGATGTACAAGAGGCATCATTGTGGAAAAAATTATTACTCATCTTTTATTTACATTTGAGCAAAAAGTGGCATGTCCAAAATGATTCATACCCTTTGCAAACTGTCAGAGTCTATGGGAAAATCCAAAGATCTATACCATTCCAAATAGTCCAAGCTGTTCTAAAGCACCCTAATTACCCTGAGTCATTGGGTGAGCTGTCTTAATCAACTCAACAGGTGTGAATCAGAAGCTCTCTGCTGTTGGTTTGTGGACAGTCATGGCTAAGACAAAGGAGCTCACTGAGGACCTGCGGCTGCGCATTGTGGCTGGCCACAAGTCAGATAAGGGCTATAAGACCATATCTAAATGTTTTCAAAGTTCCAGTGGCTACAGTGCAAAGTATTATTAAAAAATACAAGACATTCCACACTGTGAAAAATCTCAGAGGATGTGGTTGGAAGCCAAAAGTGACACCTGTGCTGGCCAGGATGATGGTGAGAGAGGTAAAAAAGAATCCAAGGATCACCACCAAGGCCATCCTGATGAATCTGGGCTCTGCTGGTGGCAACATCTCAAAGCAGACAGTCCAACGGACACTTCACACCGCTGGGTTCAACGGATGCAAACCAAGGAGGACAGCACTCCAGATAAGGCACACAAAAGCCCGCTTGGCCTTTGCAAATGCTCATCTGGACAAAGAATAAGACTTCTGTCTTATGGTCAGATGAAACAAAAACTGAATTGTTTGGCCACAATGATGTAGCCTTCATTTGGTGTAAAAAAGGAGAAGCCTTCAACCCTAAGAACACCATCCCCACTGTCAAACATGGTGGTGGGAACCTAATGTTTTGGGGTTGTTTTTCAGCCAGCGGACCAGGGAACCTAATCACAGTAAACGGCACCATGAAAAAGGAGCAATACATCAAAATTCTCAACAACAACATCAGGCAGTCTGCAGAGAAACTTGGCCTTGGGGACCAGTAGACATTTAAGCACGACAACGACGCAAAACACACAGCAAACGCGGTGAAGAAATGGTTAGCAGACAAAAACATTATGTTTTTCTGTGGCCCAGCCAGAGTCCTGACTTAAATCCCACTGAGCATCTGTGAAGGGAGCTAAAGATCAGGGTGATGGCAAGGAGACCCTCCAACCTGAAAGAGTTGGAGCTCATCGCTAAAGATGAATGGGCAAAAATACCACTGGAAACAGGCAGAAAGCTGGTCAGCAATTATAGCAAGCGTTTGATTGCTGTAATAGCCAATAAAGGCTTTTTGATTGATTATTGAGACGGGTATGATGCCTCCACAATGATGCCTCTTGTACATCGTCTTATTATCTTCTGGGAGACGCCTGTGTCATTTCTAATCAAGAAACAACTTGCTGGTTGAATAACAGTAACTTTAAGTCAGAATTTGCCAGGGGTATGAATAATTTCGGGCTTGACTGTATGTAATCTGCTGTGGAAACCACTATTGCTCTGTTGTTTTAAAAACACTCCCTTCGCCAAACTAAACTTTATGTTTAACGGTTTGCTGTTTGTGGTTTTTTTTTTAAATGGCTTGGTGTGGAATTTATTTGATAAAACCACTGGGCTTTGACTGATTTTCACTGCACATCTGGCATATCAGAGCCAGTAATACAAGATTTGTATTTATCATAATATGAAGTTCCAGCAGTTATGAAATGCATAGATTGTCTGGCAGCTAGGTGTCACACCACTTCTGGTGGACTATTTGGTTTATTATGTCACATCTCCACTAGAAGTCATAAGAGTTTCAGCTGGAACTTTTGTGTCAGATCCAGAACAGTTACAGTTATACAGGGTTTCTGGGTTTAATTTAAGACTCTTGAAAACCATTTTAATACCACACATAATGCAACTTCAGTCTGTTTCATGATCATACCGACAAAGTATGAAAGTGTGATGGAAAACCAACAGTGACATTAATGATTTACTATTACATCAAGTTTTTCAGATATTCCCAGCAGTATTTAACAATAATTCCTATTAATATAATTAAATTAATTAATGCCTCATAGACCCAGATAAAGAGCAGGAAATAGATGGATGTATTAACCAATTCAAACGGATTATGTTCATTTAAGTTTACACTAAAATCTTGCCCATTATGAAATCATAAGCTGCTACAAAACATTAAACATTTTTTGTAAATAAGATGACGAACTTTTTTTGAAGATACAAAATTCAGTGCTTTACCAGCAGATTCCCTTTAACATGCCTTCACTGATTGGTACATATTGGAATCTGTGTATGAATTGGCTTTCTGAGGACTTTTTTGTTTACTTCCTACCACTAGAGGTCAGAAGAGTTTCACCTGGAGCTGTTTAGAGATTACATTATCAGTAGCATATTCAACGTTTTCTGTTAAAAAAAACATTTCATGTTTAAGTGTTTTCCAATGTACCAATCCTCAGTGCAAGTTATTGTAAATTGTATATTAATGTGTAAATGGGTAAAACATCTCAATAAAAATAATTTAACAGACAATTGTCGATTATCCATCCAAAAATGTCAGAAGATGTAGTGTAGAGTGGATTCTGACAAATAGCATATTTGGAATATAATCACTGACCATAATGTCTGTTTATGAAACCACAGTGCATCTGCCTCCAAACACATCACACTCACACATAATGTGAACAGAGCTGGCCTGATTTGATCTCATAAAGTTATGTTGTGGTCACTGATATGATGTAGATACATCTATGGCTACAGAGATGCTGAATTCTTACCAGGATTTGGCTTGACTGTCGTTACATATTTTTAACAATATCTAACTAAACAACTGACCTCTCTTTCCAATGAGTCAGTGAAGATTCCTACCATGTGAACAATTTGTAGTGTTTACTCAATTCCACCTACATCAGCAGGCCCCCAATCAGCAGCTTCAGTCTGTTTGCATGTTGGGCTCTGCAGTCATATGAGGGGCTGTGTATCAGTGTGGGTTTCCTGAAAGACTTATTTATCATACTTTGAATTGTATCAGACTACCGGTGATGGGTCGGGGCTGGTGGCTAACTTGAGATAAAAACAGGAAATTGCCTGAAAACAGATTTTGTGTCTTGTTACATAGACGCAATCCTCACTACCATTAAATCGATGTTACAGATCGATGTCAATCAAAAATGTGAACCTGAAATTGAATTGTAATCAACAACATCAAACAGGTTTTCTATCTTGAAGTTAATGTGTACATCTGATCAAATTTGATTTAAGAGGTGTAATGAAATAAAAGACACTGAAGACTGAATGAGTTCTTGAACACTGTGGTTCATGCCACTAACAGTGGGGAAAGTCCGACTCTGAAACGATCTGAAACAACAACCGTCTATCTTAACTTCAAGATAGAAAACCTGTTTGATGTTGTTGATTACAATTCAATATGGAAACAGCTGGAGTGTAAATTCAATAAAGTGGGAAACAAGATTTAACCAATGTGTAACCTGTGTGCACAAGTTAATTAACCTGTACAGTTGTGATTTAATAGAACTAAATTATTCACAGCTGTATCACAGACACAAATGATTTTACATTCACTATTATTATAATCATTATTATTGTTTAAAAAGTTGTCTCTATTATTGTTTAAAAAGATGTCTCTGAGATAAAAAATATAACAAAAACAAAAACTCACAGATGTAAAATTTGGTACAGATTTGAGCATGTACCAAACTTTCTGTGTCATGGTGAAGTGTGGAACTTTGCCACCATGCCACAGACACGCTGTTGACCGAAAACTCATACGTTTTACAACGTGGCGTTATCAATGTGTTAAGGGTGTTCTGTGACAGTTTTAAAGTTGTTATAGCCAACCTGCTTGGAGAAGTCCATCACAAAGTAAATCGTCATTTCAGGTTGCCAGCAGGTGGCTGCTCTGTAGGGGGCGCTAGCCCATGTGCGAGACCCATAAAATACATAACTTTTTGCCCCACCCCAGGGTGTGCACACATTCTGTGCTTGGGCCCTTAATATATTTTATTCCTTCAGTTCCAATTAGGTCCTCGTACCTTTTTGTGTTTGGGCTCTAAATATACCGTAAATGAAAAGAAGACAATGCACATTCAAAAACACTTGTCAAACAAGCCTTTTGAACTAAGATCCCACCTCTGACTGTGCAGAGATCCATTCATGCTTTAGGATAATTGGGTGGCACCTGGGATGGCCAATCACATTTCAGGGGTGATCCCCACACCCCCCCGTCTGACATCACAGAAAATGTTGGGCAAATATTTAATTTGAATGGTCCAGCTCTGTTGACAAATGTGGTGTACCCAATGTCGTGGAAATTATATTCCTGGTGAGGGATTAAGCATATAATTGAGTAACAACCAACCGTTGTCTTTGAAGAATTTATTAATAAAAAAGAGAATAATCAGAGAAGTACTAAAACACATGTACAGCTGGTCCAGAGACCTGCTGCCTAGGACAGCTTCGGGCGTCTGGCCCCGAGCAAAGGGATGCACAATCATTTACACAGTCTAAATTTCTATGTTTTGGGGAACAGAGATCCTCTCTCAGCCTTGAATGAACATTCCAAGAGAGGAGAGGAACAACAAGAGAGGAAAACACCAAAACAACTTCACAGCTCTGACCTAAACCCTAGTAAATGTGGACAGATTATAGAAGAAGGAAAGGTTAATTAAAAAAACATAATACATATATATCTGTAAGCCATAACAATAATAGTAATAATAATAGTAAAACAACATACATAAAAGATTAAATGTAAGAGGACACAATTTTCTGCCATAACACCCAAGGCCATAGCCATGCAGTCAACACACACACAACAACCATAACAATGACATTTTACATTACTTTTTATTTTACAATATTATACATATTTTTATTTTCTGGATTAGCACTCTCTCCTCTGATCCTATAACCTACTCTTCTCACTCCTCTCCAGTCACTGCACTATAACAAACCACCCGCAGAACTGCAGTGTATGGTAATACTAGGACAGGTAGTAATAATAATGACTTTGCTTATAATTATAGTACTTCAGACAACAGAGTGTAGTTGCTTGCATAGCAATATTGCTTTATTTATTTATATATTGGTGTGGTAAGCATTTTTGAGTATTGGGAGGATGTGTCCCACCAATATAATTACAGCCCTGGTTGAACACTTAATTAACACTTTCTAATCTGATGGATTATGAACCAAGGCTGTTTTTCTTAAAATTCTATCTTCCTTCTTAAAAAACTTTCACCATCTTGAATGTGTGTTGTTGTAAAAAGACTACAATATGACAAGCAGTGTACCCTTGGCTACACGTTCACAGTCTCTGACGTATCACCTCAGAGGATATCTGGGGAAGTGAGGTAAAAAAAAACTCAAATCTCCAATTAATTTTAAATTTAAAGAGTTTTATGAATAATACAGTCTTTACCTGTGAGTATGTTTTTAAAAAATGCATGCCACTGGCTACTTTCATTGTTATATTATTGCATCATTGTTATAGATTTATTAATATGTAAAATGTACTTCAATGTTGTCATTTGGTCGTGGTGGAGCTATTTTATACTTCATATACTTTTGGTAGGTTGTTCTGTAACAGAGGATCAAAAATGCAGAGCAGTAAAAAAAAAATGCAACATTCTGATTCCTCTCTAAATTGTAGTGGAGTAGCATAAGCATAAGTAACATGGAAATACTCAGTTAAAGTACAAATGCCTTAAAATTGTACGTTACTTGTGCAAATGTTACTTTCCACAACTGGACTGGGAGCTTTTCTGTCATTGCTTTGATTTGGTTTGTATATGTTTTTAAAATATCTGAATTCTCAACATACACAGTGAACTGTGGACAGTGTAGCAGTGCACTAACATGCAACTTCAGTCTGCATGTTGAGCTCTGCAGTCGAATGATGGGCTGTTTGTCACTGTGGGTTTCCTGTGAGCTTTTCTGATTACATGTTGCATCATACTGAAGTGGAGGTTGGCTTTACAGTGCATTGTGTTGTCTTGGAACGACTTGGAAACTGTCTTGCAGGGCCATCCTTAAATAAATAAGATAAATTAAATAAAATGAAATTGTAGTCGTCTTGGCCTTTGTACAATATATATCCTTAAAACCAAAATACTACTTTGAGCTTTATTCTCTGTAGCAGAATTGGCTCCAACATAACAAGTCTACTGGTGAAGGGTCAGAGCTGATGGCTAACTTGAGATAAAAACAGGAAATTGCCTGAAAACAGTTATTATGTCTCCAAGCAGCCATCACTTCCATTATGAAATGTTACAGACTGACAACAAAAAGTGAATCTGAAGCCGAATTCTACTCAACAACAAACAAGTTTTCTATCTGGAAGTTTTTTAATTTATTTTTTATTTTTAGAGCTCATACATTTTTTTTTTTTATCTATTTAAGTAGTGTAAGGAAATAAAATGCACAAGATGCATATATTCTGTGAAAAATGAATGAATTCATACACTGTGGTTCATGCCACTAACTGTATGTATAGTCTAAAACAATCAGAAAGAATAAAAAAGTGGTGTATGGTGTATGTATGCAAAGCAACAAATCGAAAATCTAAAACTCCAACAATAGATTTATTTGTCCTCAGAGAAGAGATGACACAAAAAGGTAGTTTAGTATCAACTTTTCGAAAACAGCATTGCTTTTCACCCTAACGAACAAACAAACAAACAAAGCTTTAAAAGGGGAATATCAGTGACAGAATGGTCTATATGTAGCCCTACAAATGGATTAAATGATGCATTATTAATCATCATTATACAATGTATTGTGTTGTTCATTTGTTTAGGTCCTCTATAGCCTGGAAGTACGGATGCCAGAATAGGTGCTGAAGTCAGCACTCTGGGTTTTCTTCTTCTTTGGTCTCTGTGATGCCAGTTTCCAGTGCAGCATAACACACGTCTTCATCCTAAGATTTGATATTTTTGGTTTAGAATCATCATCATTTACTGATTTAATGCCATCATTCATTATATTCTACAGCTATAGGTACCTGATCCAGTCTTGTTTGATCTCGTGTGTCAGGTCTTTGCTGATCTACATGAGGTTCTTTAGCTGCCGAAATAAAAACAGCATCACTACAGCATGGTACATTCAAACCAAACTGAATCCAGGTTTCTTAGTAAGTTCAGTTTATTTTGTGGATGAATTATTAAGAATATTCTGAGAATAACACATTTAGCTTATAAAGTGGGATATGTGTTACCTTTTTTTCTTAAAGATGTGATAAACCACAAGAGAGGAGAGGAGAGAGGAGAGAACAGCTAACGCTGGACACAGAGAGAACAGCAGACTCCAGCAGACACCACAGTCTGGACCAGTGGTCTCATGGTGATCAGGGTTGCTGGAGTCTGAAAAGTTTCAAAAACAAAGTGGTATCAATTCATTTAACCCTGATCTCACAAAAATGTCTAAATGAAAAGTTTTGCGTGTATGTGGACGTAAGTGTAGTAGTTATTTCGTGACCCCAGGAACCAAAAAAAAAAGATATTTCCCAGAATAAATACTCTGTTGGATTTAAATTAAATTGAAAGCAGTTTGTGGAGAATAAGTTTTCTTTGAGCAGAAACAAACATTGTTTTGCCAAGATCACTGATCAGTGGTCTTCAGAATGTTGTCCCTACCTTCTTGAAATATCCATTCTTGTTTGAATAATGTCTCTAGTTTATTAGATTTCTAGATCATTCCAGCAATAAGTGCAATGTGCAACCTTTCACAATGCTTGAATCTGTTCTCTCAGATTTCAATTGTAAAATAATCCAAAAACTAAGGAAAATATATAAATGGATGACTTACAACACTTCAGATGCAGAAGGTCCCAGATGTGGCACAACTTATTTGGAATAACTATTATATATCGCTTTCACTCCAGATTAGGTGTTGTAGATGCACTTAATTTTCACATATAATATGAGTTGTTATATGTGTGCTGTTGTAGTAGACCTTGTGATGGAACACCTTTTTGCTTATCAATATAAATGATGATCATTTAGTCAAATGACTACATTCACTCAAACCACAATCACACATAGATGTTTTAGACTCAAAGAAAATTCAAACCAGAATACTTACTGAATATGATCTTTGTTGTGACATTGCCAAAGCTGTAAACATTTCTCTGAGTAATGTATTCTTTATCCTCCACCTTGGCTTGTTCAGTTCCACAGTAATAGAGGCCCTCGTCCACATCAGTGATGTTCATGATCAGCAGGTCATAGGATTCAAAGGATTTGTTCCTCACATAGTGGAAAGGAGGAGGGAGATTTAGATAGCCTGTAGCATCTGGTTTGTCTCCTTGATTCAAATTTTATTTTTAGGACAAGAGAAGGCTGGTTCTCATGAGAGCAGTTTCTGTACCACACTATGTATACTCCACTTGATAATTTGCAGTCACAGTAGAGAGTGATGTTGTCTCCTGGTCTGACTGTCACCTCCAATAACGATCCAGAAATCATGTAAGAAACAACTCCTGGAATACAAACACAATCGTGAAAGCAGATTGAAACGTGCTCAGTGTTACAGGATTTCACATAACAGCAGGTGCAGGTTCCTGCTCAACGCAACAACGAGAGTTTTGGTATGAATTATTCTTAAAATGGAACATAACAATTGTAATTACATCATTCTCTTTTGATCAAAATATTTACCTAAGAGAAAGACCGTGAAAATGTGCAGCCGGTCCATGTGTGACGATGGCAGAGAGGTAAAAGACAGTGAAAAGAATCTTCTCACAGATATCATGACTTGCGATCATGACCACTTTTCCATAAAAGGAAGTATATGCAGTGGTTGGCCAGTTGAGTGGAACATCTGGAACATCCATTTCTTCTGCGGTTGTTTTCTGTTGGTTTAATGCTTTGTGATGTTCTGGGCAATAATATTTCCTCCGTGAAATCACAAAACACACAATCAGGTGAAGTGGTAGAAGAAGTAGACAATCCTCTAATTAGGTTCTAAAGTGTAGAGTGGCATCCATATCTCAGAATCAGACAGAAGACTTCAAATCCACTGTAGAACTGTGATGTTGTTAGACTGCACATTGTCAATGGTTGGGTTGTTCCCTCAAACAAGGGAAAAAGTAATGGGAGAAGGATGAAGAAGCACACATGCAGCTCTCACCTTCACTCATCTGTATTGAATTACTTTTTAAACAATGTATACAAAAAAACTACATCTATTCAATATTCATGCACACAGTCACATCTTATTAACATGTCCTAAATGATGTTTTTAACTAAAGTTATCACATTACGTTTTAATAATCTTTTTTAAACTAAGGTTCCACATCGTGCTTAAAATGAAATTTACTTTTAATATATACAGTTATTCATCGTCTTTGCCCTGACATGAACTAGGCCCTTAAAGTGATAAATATACACTTAAACCTTACAGCACAAACATGTGGACATAACAGTAACTAGCTTAAACACTGATTTGGCCATGAGGTCTGCAGCTGCACATCATCAAGAAACTCTTTAAACATACACGTCTCTATCGCTCATATAAAACCACAGTAATTTAACAAAATGTACTATCAACACGTGTTCAAGTTTACAGTGATTTGTGCATGGTAATTAAACAAGGGGAAAGTAAAGGGAGAAGGATGAAGAAACACACACGCAGCTCGCCTTCACCCCTCTGTATTGAACGAGGAAGAGAAGCGCGATCCCCCTACAGGAGCCCCGAGGCACTACCAACACATCAGCAAACAATTAATTAAGGATCAGTATTATCTATCTGCATTCCACCTCTTACTATTAAGCGCTGTATAGTTTTAAACAGTGACAAACTTAATATACACTCTAAACATTAGCTATAGGGCTAAATGAAATGACATGTCCTGAAAATGGAATATTGTGGTACTGTAATAAACTTCAATATGAAATTAGCTTTTCTTCTTTGATATTGTGGTGTATGAATTGTAAATTATTATGTCACATACTACTTGTCACAGTAGTATTGTTGCAGCCTGTTGCCATTTTCAAAGATGGAATAGGACTAGTTTTTTAATAGCAACTGTAAAAGGTGATAACATAGGCAGTAGCATCCAATTCCAACCTCTTCATGTTAAAATATGTCAATTATTGATGACTACAAAAACGACCTACATTATATTAGTGTTCCAAACAATTACTCATATGTGCATTTTCTGATCTGCCAAACTCAATTTCAACCCAAACCTCTTCCATAGAGATTTTCCACCCAAGAAAAATGGCATCATCAGTTGTTTCAGAAAACGCCCCGAATGGGACAGAATTTGTGTCCAACCACAACATGTATGAAACGTATGTTTGTTTATATTTTCACTGTTTCTAATAGCACATCTTTGAGGATGACGAGATGACAGAAAAAAATAACTGTCAAAGCTTCATGCACTACACAAAATACTCATCTTGTCAATGGGGCAGAAGCATAGTATAAATCCACTGATACAGTGGGTGCCTGTGTCCGTGGGCCTGTATTGGTGTCCGCATGTCATGGTGTGAAAGCCACTCATGCTCTGTTGTTCTAAGAAAAATACTCCACCACATATAAGCTACCACATATAAGTAATTCAGTGTGAATCAGAGCTTAAGTTTGTCTACATAAGAACAAAATACCCTTGATATTGGTCACTTTATTTATGTTCAGTATAACATAAAATATTACTTTGCCTCTTTTTTCCAGGTCAGCCTGCCACCCCCCAGTTTCACAAACTTTCTAGCTCTCAGTGACTAGATCATCTACACAGCCCATGGGCACGTTTTTGAGCTAAGCAATTATAATTCACAAGGATCTTCAGAAATACTTAATTATTGATTTTAACTCCACTGCTGAAATTAATTTTGAAGATGTATTAATCCCTTCGTTGGAAGGACCAAATCAGTTTTTCCATCTGAGACTTCAATCTCCAATCACAAACTATCAGAAGGAGAAAAAAAAAGACTCCTTTCAGAAGCATTTTTTGAGGTTGAGTGAAACTCTTGCCGGTTAAAGGTTCAATCAATATGTTTTATTTTGACCACAGACATTTAGGGTAGAATCCCGTCTGTTTCCTGAAGATCTTCAGCTAATCTGACAAAGAACTATGTGTGTCTGCAACCAATCATACCAGAAGCCAATTTATTTGTCTTGGTTCTTGTTTTTACATTCCATCTTGATAATAACAATAAAGAAAGAAAGCCTGCTTGAACGTTTTTGTTTAAATATCACAATATAAACAAATTTCTTTAAACATGGAAAAGTCATGTCTAGATGTTATATACTGTCTTTTTATATAACAAAAAAGCCATTAACCCTTAAAGGACACTATAGACAAACCACATGTTTTTTTTAGTTATTACACTAACAATTACTACAATTACACTATTAATTTGCTTGCTTTGCAAATGTGCTTTGAAAGAAACACAATACAACCCGGACATTTTAATTAATGTATCTGGAAGTCACAAATTGTTCTTACTTGAGCGTATGTGCAAAATATTCAGTGACAATGTATTTCACTTATTTTCCCTACAATTTTCAATCGTTGCAACGAAAGCATGATTAACATGTTTATGGATATGTTTCAGCAACTCAGTTGGCAAAATAATTGGTTACTGTTAGGGAAAAGTCATGGTCTTGGTTAATGCTGTGTCTAAACCAAAACCTAATCACACAGGGATTTATGACAAAACCCTAATCCTGTCTTTTGTATGCAGTACAAGAATCAATGAACATAAACCATAGAGAAATTTCATTTTCCCCAACAAGTGCTTGTCAAAATCATTTAGTAGCATATTAACAGACAATAAATTTACCTTACAGGCAAAGGTCACCGCTTTCCCTTAAAAGAATTGGTCTTGAATGACTAAATTCTAAATCCACAACTCTACTATTTTATTATTCACAGTCTACTCTGATCTAGTGATCCAAATTAGTGGCTTTGATTCAAAATACATCCACTGACCAAACACTGAGGCCCAACAAAACTGGGTCACACAGATGACACTATTGGCCACACTCCAGATGCAAATGCCTTTAATGAGGCACTGTGTTTACATAATAGACAAGTTGGTATATACACAGTTCTACCAAAATTCTTGAAAACAGCCAGACTTCATAGAGATCTTTCATGAACCTGAAAACTAAAGCGGCCACCAAAACAGTTGACTTGGCTGCATACGTTCTGAATTGGCAGTTGACTTTTGCTTACACCTGGCCTCCCTGCAATAAAGCAAGATGAAAAAAAAATAATGGATCAGTTAAAATCTGAGACTGCTCTGAAAACTGCTCTCTAAAGCGCAATGGCCTGCACTGCCTTTTGGGAACCTGAGACCAAAATTTTTTAGGGCCCGAGCATGAAACATGCGAAGACTCTATTGAAACTGAAGGAATTTTCGTTATGCAAATGAAGCATATTTTTGGCAGCTTAAACATGATCGCAAGCTCACGAAAACTGCCACAAAATTCAAGTTTCTTGAAAATTTAGGTTGTTTTGTGCATGGGGATGGAAAAATGGCTTGCTAGCGCCCCCTAAAGAGCAGCCCCCGGGCCACGTTTCTCTGAAATGTACAAGATTTTAGTGGCAGATATGACCAACAAAAAAGCCTCTTGGAGCAATGCCGTAAACCCAACAGGAGGTCAATCATTTTGGATTTAATGGCCATTTTTGGCGATTTATTCCGTACTTTAACAAACTCCTCCTAAAGGATAAATCCAATCTTCTTCAAATTTTCACAGGCATTGATGATGAAAAGCTGTGCTATCTGTGAGGTTTCATCAGACGGCATGTCTTTGGTATGGTGTTGAAAACTGAAGATTCGCCATGACTGTTTCATACTTTAACAAACTCCTTCAAAATTTGTATCATCTTCATTAAATTTTCGTTGTGCAATCTAAAGGCATTGATAATGAAAAGTTGTGCTATCTGTGAGTTTTCTTCAAAGGGTGTGTCCATGGCATGGCATTGAAAATCAATAATTAGTCATGAAAAAGGAAGTTGTTCTAACTTCACTGTATAGCCTCATATGTACTAAATTTCACGTTTGATAAGGGTCACACCCTTACGTTTGATTGGGCCCCCCCCAATGCTACTTCGAGCTTTAATTTGTCTTTTAAGTGAAATTAGACTACTTCGAGGTTGTTCGTGGCTGTTCAGTCATGGAAGCTAGGTCTAAAATGTTTGTGTGTGTGTGTGTGTGTGTGCATACATGTGTCTGTCTTTTGCATTTGCTTTGACTACAATTACTACAGGAAACAGTGTATTCAGGCCTCCAGGGCAGTATGAAGATTTAGATATTTGTTTGAGACATGCAAATCACTAAAGACAGAATGACTGTCTTGTCAGTATAACAATTTTGGCTTTATTATTGTGCACTTTATTTACATATCATTGTTATATTTGACTTTTATGTCACCAGGATGGTGTCTTGAGATTGCTATAAAAAATAAAAAATTCTTGGACAAATTGGCAGGACAATTATGAACCAACATTACCCAAGAACAATAAATAAGGAGAATTTGGGGGAAAAAAAGACCATTTTAACCACACCATTTCCTTATTAAACGATTTTTTTAAACAAAGATATAATATAAACCAACACCTTTTAAAGAACACCCAGGGTTACTTACAGTTTAACAGACTGTATATGTGAGCCTGACTGTCATCCATCAGGCAGCAAAGGTATTTAAAGCATTGTTTTTTGTGCATGCCCTTTTTTGCTTATATGTCTGCCTTCATGTGCAAAGCATTAGTCAATATGCTGTACGAGTCTGCAAGTAATACTTGAGTATTTGCCTTTGTATAAGTATGATTTTATGGACAGGAGCTGCATCCTTTTCTTTGTACACTAGCTGTCTTTTACGTGGATATGTAGAATCTGTGTGTGTGTGTGTGTGTGTGTGTGTGTGTGTGTGTGTGTGTGTGTGTGTGTGTGTGTGTGTGTGTGTGTGTGTGAGATCTGTGCATTTGTTTGTACACCTTTCATGTGGGTAGAATAACTGAATGGATGTTTATATCCCCAATGACATACACAAGGTCAGCACTATCCTGTACCAGAGCAGCTGCTGATGTTAACCTCAACTGCTAGATTTCAAGCTTGTGTTTCCTTTCAGTGTCACTAGATGGCGATGTGGCTGTTCAAAGAGGCCATTGGAAACAAACTGCCTGTTTAGTACATCTATTATATAGACTGAATGTGCTCATCTCCATTTAGCACTGCACTGTGTTATTTGCAGACCTGCAGCCATTGGAGTATATTCAATGTATCTGAGTGGTGAAAATTTGTTTTGTGCAACAAGAACAACATAGGTATTTCAGGGTGGTATAAGAATAACACTCAGTGATTTTCACCGCATTATGGGGAAAAAAGGCAGGCTTGATTACAGCCTTTACTTTGTGTTTTCTACTTTGTGATTGCACATACTCTCTCTATTTCTGTCTTGTCTTGTGAATACCCTGAGAATTCAGATGATTCAGACAGTGAAAATACAGCACTTGCAGTAACATTAACACCTCACACAAACACATGTAATGTTCACCTCTTTAAAGCATATAGAGTACACTAGATACACCCGCTACGATATCCCATTATCTGTGATAAAGAGATATATTTAATGATTGACAATGTACAAACTTGCACTGACCTTGGCAAAGTCCTACATGCTTACATGGTAATGCACCTCAAAACACAGAGAAAGAATGAACCTGGGCTAGAATTATATGTTAAATACCACGGGTGGACATTATGACACATGCACACCTGTACAATGCAGTGCAATCAATTTAAACATCCCTGCAATTTCTGAAGCTTTTTTCATCAGATCTTTATTTTAGAGGTGCTGTATCCAAGGGCTCTGAATGGAGATAAAACAACTGGAACCCCTTACAATACAACTAAATCGACATCTCATGCTTCGGCTTTAGAAATTATCACTGTTTTGAATAGACTTTTTTCACTGCAGACATTTTGACTTGTGGCAAAAGCAGAGGCTCAGTCCCAGTAAGTCATTCCAGTGAGGCAGCAGGACCCTGAAAAAAGATGAGTGGAATTCAGTCTTTTTTTACGTTATCAATTGTACCTGTAGTTTCCCTGCTATGAAATGCCACAATGTCTACTTCATTCTATTATGACAGGAGCAAAGCAGGAAGTCAAGTGACATTGTTATAGAGCGACAAAGTCGGTGAATGGGTTCGAGGTGGATAGATGGGCCAGGCAGTAAGGATTGTTTTTTTTAAAGCAACAATCATTCCATAAACTTAACTGTTCGTTATTGTCCCCTAACCTTGACAGAGCACTTATTTTAACCCAAAACACGATCTTTCCCTAGTCCCTCTTCCCCTATGATGCTGGTTCCTACAATACAATGTCTACCACACTGGTGCAATGATGCTTTTTGAGAATTCAAGTAGTAGAATAGCAAAATCCCTTCTGATGCAAGGTCTGTGATGAGATCAGTGCCATTATCAGTGAGGGGGCCATAATAATCATGAACACAACTAAATGCAGATGTAGGAAAACTCCATTGGTAAAAGCTACAGGAAGGGAATGCACAGATCAGCCAGACATAGGCTGTGGGGAAAATAATTGTTAGAAACTGAACACTTCGAACTGTATAACTATCTGGCCATAAAGATAGCAACTGAGAAGTTTTAAAACTTCTCAGTTGCTATCAGTCTGGATCATTGTGGTGTCATGTTCTGTTAAAGTTGTGTGGTACCTGTTCCAAGTGTCAGCCTGATTTTCTGCAAGTTTGTTCCGCATCACTGTTTGTGGATTCATGCCCATCGCTGCCTGGATAATTGTTTGCTCACTTCCTGGATTTGGACCTAACGTTTGCTTTTGCTTTTCGGATTTCTGTTTGGTAGGCGGTTATGTTGGGATTTATTCGATTAATATTTCCATTAAGCTGTGCACTTTATGTTTTGTGTCTCAAGAAAGACTAGTCCTGGTGAGTGATTATCTGCTTCTGGGTCCACAACCTGTTTCTGTCTGAACACACAGCCTGGACTGTGAGAAAGATCAATGTCAATGTCAATTTTTAATTATTCAATATGCTTTATTGGCATGAATGTATAGGTTCAGCAATGTTGCCAAAGCAGAAATTCACATAAGTAAATAAATATATAATATATTCACACGCATACACTGAACATAATTATAAACCCAACACTTGAAGTCAAAGATCTAAGACTTTCTCTATGCACACAAAAAGGTATTTCTCTCAAATGTTGTTCACAAATATGTCAAAATCTGTGTCAGTGAGCACTTCCACTGTGCTCACTCACTTGCCAAGATAATCCATCCACCTCAGTTGTGGCATATCAAGATGCTGATCAGACAGCAAGGGTATTGCACAGGTGTGCCTTAGGCTGGCCACAATAAAACGCCACTCAAAAATGTGCAGTTCCATCACACAGCATAATTCCACAGATGTCGCAGAAGTTTTGAGGGAGCGTGCAGTTGGCATGCTGACAACAGGAATGTCCACCAGAGCTGTTGCCCATGAATTGACTGTTCATTTCTCTACTATCAGCCATCTCCAGAGGCATTAGAGAGAATTTGGCAGTACATCCATCTGGCCTCACAACCGCAGACCACATGTAACCACACCAGCCTGGGACTTCCACATCCAGCATCTTCACCTCCAAGATCCAAAGATTTTCACACAAACTGTCAGGAACCATCTCAGGGAAGCTCATCTGCATGCTCATCATCCTCATCGAGGTCTCGACCTGACTGTAACTTGGCACAGCCATTGAAGAGGAGTGGAACAACATTCCACAGGCCACAATCAACAACCTGATCAACTCTATGCGAAGGAGATGTGTTGCACAGCGTGAGGCAAATGGTGGTCACACCAGATACTGACTGGTTTCCGGACCCCCCCCCCAATACAGTGAAACACCTGACACACCTGTGCAATACCCTGTTGTCTGATCAGCATCTTGATATGCCACACCTGTGAGATGGATGGATTATCTCGATAAAGGAGAAGTGCTCACTAACACAGATTTTGACAGATTTGTGAACAATATTTGAGAGAAATAGGACTTTTGTGTACACAGAGAAAGTCTCATCATGAGTTCAGCATGATGAATGGGAGCAAAAACAAAAGTGTTGCGTTTATAATTTTGTTCAGTGTATATTAGTCTGAGTTTGCACTTGTTGTTCATGGCATGAAGAGATACATTTTGCTGCAATGATTTGGCATTGCAGATAAAATGATAATGATAAATTGGTCTCTTCCTCTTCTTTGCCTATCTCAACCTCAAACCAATTCTGCTCTGTTAACTAAAGTCACAATGGTTCACGTTCATGTATTCACGTACACACAGTCAGCCCAAACTATGAAATTCATTGTTTCTATATTCTGATACACCAAGTCACTATACTCTGTTTCACGGTATTAAAATCACTTGAGACAAAAAAACTGCACATCACATTATTTCTTTTGAATGGAGGGATTTCTGGTTTTATGTTGCAGTGAAATGTTGCAAAGTTTGGGTTATTCTGACTTGCAAGCCTCTCCTATTTTTGTCTGTACTTTGGAGATGCCATCTGTGCACGAACTTGCAGGACTTGACCCACCCAAGTTTTGTTTTATTAAATTGTTATATTCAGATGGCTATTATATTATTATTATTATTATTATTATTATGTGCTTTAATCTACTGTGATTCTTAAGTAAACCTTTATGGACAAATATGCTGTTAACTGGTCACTTATGTCTTCACTGATGTCTTCTATCTGCTTTGCTATGACTGAATCAAAAAGCTCTACTCCTTTTCCTTGACATACAATAGCTTCTTTGTTATGAAAGTCTGCATGCAACATGTCTGTTGTAGCTAAAAAAAACAGCCTGTGATTCAGAAAAGTGTTCTTTGTCCTTGCAAGATCCATGCAATCTCAATAGAAGCCTCAGTTAAACGCTTTGAGGTGGAGGTTATTCTGTGGATAAATTTCACTGCTCACAAAGCAAAGCAGAATTCTGCTTGATTTTGATGCACCTGAGGTTACTCCCAAGTAGATAAGTATCATTGAATTTTCTGTGCATGGTTTGGTAATGGCATTCCAAGTTACTACACTTGAAACATGCAAATTTCTTTTAAACACAAATGGTTGAATAATTTACAAGAAAAGAAAAATCATCAGTCACTTCTGTTGTTCATCTTGTATGATCTTTACCCTTTCTTCTTTTTTAACGGACATGACTTTGCACTCTCTCCTTTTTCTTTTTTGGTTTGCAATTTTAAATAGAAACCAATCACCTTTTGTGTGCGTCTGCTCAAGTACATACAGTATCTGTGGCATAAGATGGTTTAGGTTGCAGAAAATACTAAAGGACTGATTTGTTTGACCGTTTCACACAATAATTCATCAATGTATAAAAACATTGGATATTTTTAATTGTACCAAGTTTGTAGGTAAATGTGCCACCTAATACATGAAAAATGAGCTGCAGCAAAGAAGAGACAAGAGACCTGCCCTCTAGGGCTACAACTCTCTTTAAAAATGATGTTAATATATGACTAAATTGTTTTCCCAATTACGTTATGCTGACAGACATTATCGCTGACTGGATTATGTTCAAAGGCAATGTTTTTTGAGTGGATGAAAGGCACTACTTTGGCTCCAGAGTCTAGGGTTCACATCCAGACTCCCGTCTATGGTAACGTTTAGGGCAGCCCATAGGTGGCGCCAGGGCTTGGCCTCTGGAGCGTCCCCCCCCCCCG
>NC_060153.1:14261709-14305847 GCF_021292245.1 Micropterus dolomieu | reverse complement strand
TCACGGCAAAGGGTCTGAATACTTATGACCATGTGATATTTCAGTTTTTCTTTTTTAATAAATTTGCAAAAATTTCTACATTTCTGTTTTTTTCTATCAAGATGGGGTGCTGAGTGTACATTACTGAGAAATAAAATGAACTTTTTTGATTTTTGGAAAATGGCTGCAATGAAACAAAGAGTGAAAAATTTAAAGGGGTCTGAATACTTTCCGTACCCACTGTATCTGTGGCATAAGATGGTTTAGGTTGCAGAAAATACTAAAGGACTGATTTGTTTGACCGTTTCACACAATAATTCATCAATGTATAAAAACATTGGATATTTTTAATTGTACCAAGTTTGTAGGTAAATGTGCCACCTAATACATGAAAAATGAGCTGCAGCAAAGAAGAGACAAGAGACCTGCCCTCTAGGGCTACAACTCTCTTTAAAAATGATGTTAATATATGACTAAATTGTTTTCCCAATTACGTTATGCTGACAGACATTATCGCTGACTGGATTATGTTCAAAGGCAATGTTTTTTGAGTGGATGAAAGGCACTACTTTGGCTCCAGAGTCTAGGGTTCACATCCAGACTCCCGTCTATGGTAACGTTTAGGGCAGCCCATAGGTGGCGCCAGGGCTTGGCCTCTGGAGCGTCCCCCCCCCCCGTCATTTTGCTCAGCCCCACATGGTATTGGGAGCACCAGTTGAGAGAGTTCCCGGTGACCAGCTTTCATGACATGAAAACTAAAAATGAAATAAACAAAACGTGGGCATTGTGCGTCTACGTGACCGTGCAGACTGATTACAATAGGTAAACGCTATGTTGGAGAGCAGGTCTTGGATGTTATGGCTCAGAAAACTGAACGATGTAATATCGCTGCTGGTGATGGTAGCATTGAAGTCCCCTAAGGCCACTGTTATTCTGCCTGGTCCAACCTGCAGACCACCTGATTTGCTTTCTCTCACCTGTATCAAAAACAAGTGCAGCTGGTGACACAACCTCAAAGGGTATGACTTAATACATATAACATTAATAACATTATCAAGTTTGTTCATTCAGCGGCAGCTAAACCGTTCATTCATTAGCTCTTATTTCAAATAAAGTGGCTAGACTATTTGTTCAAAAGTGGGTGAAGCAATTTATTTTTGCCATAAAATTTGGCAGATGTTAATTTTACTTTTTCTAATGTGGGCCTTTGTGGATTTTTATTTATTTTTATTTATTTTATTCATGATTTTTCTTATTGAATTAAAAAAATTGAAAACTAGCACTGTTGTAGAAATAGGAAATACACTGTTATAAGAATAGCTAAAAGCTGTAGAACACATCAATATGTGTTAATATCCACCAACAGGAATAAGTAAAACTTAGAGAATTAATGTATAACAGCAATAAGCACTACTCCGGGGGGAAAGATAAAGAAAAGGGCCAAAAGCCACTCTTCTCACCACGACATCCCATCAAGGTCAATTTGTGGAGCTTTCTCAACTTGCCTCAAGTGCACTGCATGCCTCATCTCGTGAATACACATTTTAGCAACAGGGAATCCGTCTGTCAGTAAGACACGTTCTGTCCTCATGGCCCACACGCTCGGCGGTCCGGTGAAGAGGGCAGTATTGCTCTGCAGCAGCTACGTCACTGTGGAGCTGCAGATACATGAGACAAATTGCCCAAAATCATTCTCTGGGTGACTCCCACTTAGTCCCTTTCACACAGAGCCAATTTTGAACAAACACCCCCCCCCCCCCCCCCCCCACACACACACACACACACACACACATACACACACACACACACACACACAAAGAGCCATAGATCCATGGGTCTCTTTGAGTTACAATACACACAAGCATCCACCCACCCTCACACAGACAAACACACACACACAGAAACACTCGCTCATACAGCTTACTCTTGCGACATGCCAAAACTGGGGTCACAGCCACTCGTGGCGATTGAGTGCCAAACAGACTTGAGCAGATGAAGAGATGAGGGGAGCACAAACACACACACACTCACACTCTCTCTCTCTCTCTCTCTCTCTCTCTCTCTCTCTCTCTCTCTCTCTCTCTATCAGTGCCTCCCTTTGTGTGTGCCCCCTCACGTCTGTTTGTCTCTGTGCTTCAGCCTAAACTGACGTTGTTTTTCACCCATTAGCCTTATTAATCTTTTTTAATCAGCAGAGTGTTCATACTCATTAGCATCAGGGTTACCCCCATGCCGAGCCAATGGGGATTAACATTCAGCAGGTTAGTCATGATGTCAGCCACAGCCTCAGAAGCTAAACACATCCCATTAGCAGCCAATAGGTGACTTGTTCTCAGTTACTGACCAATACAAGATAATCACACTTGGTGACATTTCAGAAAGAAGCTCGTCATGGAACGCACACACACAGATGCTCAAATGCGTGCGCACGTGCAACCACCCACGCACGCAGACACAGAGTGAAGAAGTGGATCAGGTTAAATGAAGCGAGGGAGACAAGGAGGGATGAGTTAAATGAAGGAGAGAAGAGAAGCTTTCCCCTCCACCTCATTCTAATCTGTTGTGATTGTATCCATAGTCTGGTCTGTCCATTGCCAGATGGTCTGCAACACGCACACGCACACGCACACGCACACACACACGCACACGCACACGCACACACACACGCTTAGGGATGCCCAGAAGACTAAATTCTCACAGGAACACAATCTGAAATACATTAAATTTGCTAAACCTCCCAATGTACCATATTACTTTTACACTAACAACAAATTGGTGGAAATAGAAAAGAAAGAAAATACAAGCAAAGGCTAAAAGATATTCAATTAGAAAAGGGAAAATGAAAGATCAAAGAGAAGAAAAACAGAGAAAGGGCAGTATAGACAGAGTAGAGGGAAAATAAAGGACAAAATAAGACTTCTCCTTTTTTTATCTCCCCTTGTGTTGTTGCAGCATGTGACTGTTTCGACCCGCTGGCGATAGGGTTTATGTTCAATCACACTTTCCTCTGAGACGGAAATTAGAGTGCTCTCTTTGGTGCCTCGCAGCACACACTCACATACATGCGCAAAGCCTCGGACTTGCACACATACGCACACATTCCTGCCCTTAGCACACACAAACACTCTGTGCTTGTCTTTGAATAACTAGAGAATGTCTGCCTGCCTGCCTGGCTGGCTAGCTGGATGCTCAGGGGCAAGTCTGACATGAATCCCGTCTGATGCCTGTTTTTGCAGTCCGATAATTCAATTAGGAGGGAGGATGGCCCGTGCACTGCTGCACACACCGGTCAGAAGTTGTGCCAGAACCCCAGGCCATGAGGTAATAGTGAAAGGAGGGATACATTACATGATGTTACCTGCATGCACTGACAAGAAGAGACAAGGCGTGACCTATGGGGCATCTTAGCCGGCTCAATGGCAATATGACCATACCGACTCCGCAGGAAGGCCACTTAGATCCACTAAACCATGGACACACACTTGGCTGTGATGGTTGAAAACTGTTTGCCTACAAACAGTATTTACAGTCCACACTGCATTCAAATTCCTACAGTCTGTAGCTATATCTAAAGAAAGGTACAACATTTTAGGAAACACCTGAATAAATAAGTGGAAAAACGTGCAGGATACAGATGCAAATCAAAAGCTATGGCGCCAGATCTCAATCCAATTAAACACCGTTTTAACACCGTGTTAGACCATGCTCTCCACCACGATCCAAATCAAATGAGGGAATATATTTTGGAAGAAATCTTGTTCATCCCTTCAGTAGAGTTTCACAGACAGAATCTATGCCAAGGAGCACTAAAGCTGTTTGGGCCGCTTGCGGCAGCTCCAAAAATTTAGTATATTGTATGTTCTTTGTTATAGCTTATATGTTGGTTTTTCCAGCACCCATCCATATCTATATAAGTCAAAGCAATTTTATTTGTATAGCACCTTTCAACAACAAGGTAATTCAAGGTGATGTACATTAGACATTAAATTACATTAGAGAAGATATGAAAGAAACACAAGACGAGATAAGATAAGATAATCCTTAATTGATCCCCCAGAGGAAAAATGTGTGTGTTACAGCAGCACAAAAAACAGATATAAGTAACAGATAAATAGATAAACTTGAAATAAAATAGATAGATCGCTAGTAAATAAAATAAAAACAAGAATAGAATAAAACAAAACAAGGGCAATTAAACTCAAAACGCAAACTAAACAAAAAACAGACACATCACATAGCAAAGCAAAATGAAGATCATTCATTATATTGTTTTTTGGTTTTTTTTGTGGTCATTTTGCCTTTACAGATACAGATGGAAGACAGAAAACACCCTTATTGCTGGCCTGTTTTTCAAGTTGCCACACATCCCTCCTCACCCCCTCAGCCTCACCTACCTACCCCCTTCATCTCAACCTCTACTTAACAACACTCCCCCTCTGCTAAGACATGATCCTCCCCTTCAATGCCACGTCATTCTCAATCCTTATCAAGGAAGAGACATGGGGAAGACGTGCAACAAAGGTTTGAATTGATCTTTGATGTTGTGTGATGTGGTATGTGTGTTAACCACTAGGCTACCAGGATGGCCATTTCAACATTGTTTTAAACACAATATTAATTCTTAACAAAAACGAAATATATAATAGTTGTTTGCTTATTTTTTTATAGGCGTAAAGTAGAAAAATTGGCAAATTCATGATAAATCGTACTAAATGCAGGAGACAGAAGACACACACAGAAGGAAAGCTCACAGCTCACACACACAATAAAAAAAACACAAGCACACACACACACACACACACACACACACACACACACACACACACACACACAGTCATATCACATATGGTCTTCTCCATTGTAAAAGAGAAACACAGAGAACTCACTCACCCATAAAAGTATTGTCCCCCCACCACCAGACACACACAACCACACACACAATCTTGCCTTTCTTGCCCTCCTTCTACTCCACTGCTCCACTAATGTCATTCTTGACATGACACCAGTGTTTTTTTTTCTCATACATGTTGAGGAGCAGTGAACATCGTGTCCTCTTAACTAGGGCAAGCAGACGGCCAGTGTGGATGTTTGTGTTCCGAGGATTTTGTGCGTGTGTGTGTGTGTGCTAGTCTGTTGTTCTTAGTATCTTTAAAAGGGAGCACTATTGTTGGAGGGGAGATTGCGCCTCTGAAAGCAAAATTCACTCAGGAAGCATTTGTTCCGGGAGGAGATGAGTAAGGAGATGAGTTGTTTTTCCTACAAAGACACACACATTCAAACACACACTGAACACACACACACACACACAACTACAAGATCAAACACAATCATACACACTTACATACACCCCTCCTGAGGCAGAGAGAGGGAAGATGAGTTGATCGAGGGTTGCAGGTAGTGGATGATATTAAGGGTGTCTTATTTTTAGGGGGAGATGGGAAGCAGAGAGCTTAGACTGCGCCCTTTTCACAGATGAAAACTACACAACAGGCATGAAAAATAGATGAATGGAAAGCCTTCCTTCCTGAATCATGAAAAGATTTAGGTAAAGAAAGACAACAGAGGGGTAATGACTGAAGATAGAGGTTATTTATCCTTCTTCTGAGTGGTTCCACTGCAACCCCCCTCAGGGCACTTTGCCTTCAAGCACGGCTTCAAGGAAGCCATGCACATACACACATACAGTTCACAAGTTCAAGAGGACCCCTTTAACATGTGAATGGCTCACATACGGTATGGTGTTCTATACAAGGTCAGACACGCACAGCGTAAACTCATCACCCTTATTTTAGAAGGATATTCCCACTGAGATAGGAAGGACACCAAGCTGAGAACATAGTGCGACATATAGATCATGTAAAGCCATACAACACGTCTGGAAAGACAACACAGAACCGTTGAACGAATGAAAATGAGGAAGCGCAAGGATGTGAAAGACAGTAAGAGAGAGATGGGGGGTAGTACAGTCTAAATGCCATACAGACAGAAACTAATTCAAAGCCTTAACAACTCCCCACAGAATCATCTTTCATAGTTGTACCAACTGCTTTGAACTCAGTGAGAAGAACTCGTTCTTTAAATCTGAAATCTTCCTGCAGGCTGTTCCTCACTGTGAGGGCAGACATTGAGAAAGATTTCTATTCCATATTTGTTGACAAAGCTTTTGGGACAGTCAGCAGAAGGGAATCTTGGGAACTTCTGCTGTAGCCACCTCTACAGTTTTCTGTAATCTAAATACATAAATAAGGGAAGTACAAACAGAATGGATTCATGAATAAATATAAGATATTACAGTTACAGAGCATTAACATGGACAAAAAATATTGTGAGTACAGTTCTGGTGGTTTTTGTATTTTCCTTCAGAACACTAAGAGCGTCTAATATACAAAGACACTGAGCAAATGTGCATACCCATCAGGGCCATATAATCACTATGCTCACTATGCTTTCTTCCAAACACAAAAAACATCTTTCATCAAAGTGAATTCTGTCAGCCTTTAAACTTAACTTTAAGATGATGATCATTAGAATCAGCCATGTGGCTTTTTTATTTGTACTATCTTCTAAATTACTTTTAAAATAGCAAAAAGTTTGCCATTTAAAAGGAGAAAAAAAGTTTAAAAAAAAGCTTGTTTGACTGTGAACTTAAAATAGATTAGTTGCATGGAAAGCTAAACTCTGGAGTCATAGATCAGCATTCAAACAACTTTTAGCACAAAACTCCTGCTCTTCTCTCACTTGTCACAAAACTCAGAGTAACAAAAGCAGTGCTGACATTGAAATTGAGATCTCATTTTCATTTTAAATTTCAATGGCTTAGATTTTCCTAGTTATTGCAGATTTATGATATTAATATAATTATTTAAATATATATATGTTTGGGCATCAAAAATGGTTTGAGTTCCAGGGTTGAGACCAGGGGCATTGCTATAAAACTCTACTGGGGCACAGACTCCCTCATTCCCCATGTAAATTTTTGATTTATGATTTTGATTGAAGTGTATGAAATGTGTTAGTATGTGCCTCACCAGCTTCCCTTGCTTAGCCCATTAATATTGGCACTGTCATTTCAGAAAGGGCTTTGAGTAGTTTTACTTTGAAATTGCAATTGGATGTTGCATATATTGCTAACTTGACCGTACATTGCAGATGCGAAGCCCTACACATCCAAAAACCACGCCAAGGGGTCTTGACAATTTCACTGGGGCACAGCACATAGATACAGGGGCACGTGCCCCAGTAAAAGGGGTGTAGCGAAAAATCATACAAAGCGAGCCGCCTGTCATTCTGAATGTGTAAGACCATCCAGCAAGGAGACTGAATTGTTTTTTTAAATTTTTAAAGTAAAGCAAGCATCACGTAAGTCTCGTTTTTCTAACTTCACAACAATAAATACTCGTGCACTTGTCATCACAATGGATGATGTATGACATTATTTACAAATTAACTCGCTACAAATTCGCTCCTCTAATACTTGACGCCACTCCAGTCCCAGTCTGAACCCGCTGAATAACAATCCTGGTCGGAGCCACTGTATTCAATACTTCATTCCCTGTTGTCAAACTGGCCTCCGTCGTTCTCAAGCTACATCCACACTACTACGTTTTGGATTCAACGCGCAAACGTGGCAAAAGATCTGCGTTTTGAAACAAAAACGTAGTAGTGTGGATGTAGCCTCAGAGGCTGTGTTCGGTCCTGGTACAGCTATGTTCACTGGGAGGCTGATGAACCTACTGGTTCCCTCGCTCCAGGCCTGAAAACCTCTTCCTTCTGGTGGTCTAAAGCTTCTGTGTTAGTGATGTAAACAAACAACAACACTACCCAGGTACTACCAGTCAGGGTAGAGTTAGGTAATAGGTCCGCTAACTAGCTCAAGGAGTTTGACGTTTTAGGGTTTTTTTCTGCGACTACCCAACAAACTAATGAAAAGTTTGTCAACTAACGGTTTAGCCAGCCACTAGGGGGCAGGCCTAAGGCCATGTTATACAGTATAAAAGGCATTTTATTATACACAGGACAGTTGTTTCTTTCCCAATTGTTTGCAATTGCAGTGGATCTTGACTTCAAAGTGCACCATTGTTTATTGAGTATGTTACTTTTTGCTCATAATTCCCGTTTTGTCCTTCTCTTTCAAATTCCTTGAAAAGATGCAGTTTGGTGGCATCTATGTTTTGTTTGATGTTACAGTAATTGTTGGGCCTCTATTGTACTGCATATACTTCCATTACAGATACAAATTCTTGTTCACAATGTCTGTGTGCATCACTGTACTCACTGTATGTGTGTGACTGTCTGCATTTGTGTGTTTGTAGAGGTAAGTACAGTATGTGTGTGTGTGTATGTGTCATCTGGCCTGTGTTAGAACTTTGATGTGATCTGATCTCTTGTGATCTGTGCTTTTGGGGCCTCAGTGGCCTGTGGGATAAAAAACACCATGGTGTCATTGTGTTTTAAATCTCTCTCTTCTGCTCTGCTAATTGGTAAGAGCCACAGGCTCTACTACAAGACAAACGCAGCGCCATCAGGCCCACAGGGACTCTGGTGTGTGTGATTGTAAGTAGGCGGCTGATTAGGTATTCAGGAGTGGATGTGTATGGGTGGATTCGCTCTGAGAATGATGATGACTTTTTCTAATATGAAACGTATGCATGATTATTTTGTACGTAAGCGTAAGCCTTGTCATGTCTCTGGTTGTGGGCTATTATCTGTCATATCCTTTTACTGCGTTTAATTTGGTGATTTTTCTTTGTTGTCTGTGTGTATATAAGTGAGCGTGTTAGTACAACAGAATCTAGGGCTTGTTCTTTTGTCACTGCCCAAGTGTTTCTCAGACTGCCCCCTGCTCAACCTTATCCAGTCTACAACTCTTGACAGCATGCTTGAGGTGGACAAGGTCAAACCTCTCCAGTGTGTCTAAACAACAATTCATACTTTAAACGGTTTCCTCTGTGAGTCCCGCATTGTCCGCCAGCAGCCATCTTGCGCCCCGAGTTGCCAGTGTCTCTCTGACAAGTTCAGTGGCTGCCTGGCTGTGGGTCATGCTTGAACACGTGGGGCTGTATCTTGTCAGGAACCTGATGGCTCTACACTGGGGCTGCTTATCTTACAGACAGACTCACTGGCAGTACTGTGGCAGGTGAAAGAAAGGGATAAATGGGAAGGAAGGAAGAGTCAAGGGTAGGGCATGGGAGAGAGAAATGAGTGCAAAAAGTGGGGAGGGAAGGTATGAGTGACTGAAGATAAAGTGGGGGGAGGGACTAAAGAATGAAGACAGAAAAAGGAGGGCAAAGTTTGGAAGGGATAGAAGAGCTGAGGGACAGATGAAGCAGAGGGAGAAGGAGGAGGATTTGAGCGGGACTAAATGAGTGATGAAAGGAGAGATTTAAGAAGGAAATGGGGGTTTTAAGAGGATGGCATGGGGTGAAGTGGACAGAGAGAAGGAAAGATGTGAGAAGCAATGAAATGCAGAGTAATATGATGGAAAAGAGGGGAGGAAAGGAGCAGGATAGTGGGGAAGGAATAAGGCCAATGAAAGGGGCAAAAGGTTGATGAGTGGAGGAGAGTGATGCCAATTCTTTTTTAACTGAACTAGAAAAGGAGTAACACGAAGGTGATGGAGAAATTGTTGATGATACTGAATAAAAAGAAAAAGTCCTGTAACATGGGAGATCTTAACGGGAAGCGCCGAGTGAAGGCAGATAAGAAAATAAAGAAAAGACATGCTGATAAACCTCCTTCGGGTCTTGTGAGTGAAAGGAGGGGTGGAAGGGGAGCGGGAAGGCAGCTGAACAAGCAAGACAGATGTGAAGACAGGTTAGCCACTTATGCATTCAGGCATCAGAGATACAAGACTGATAGAGTGGAGAGATACAGATAGGTCAGAGGCAAGTGTTACCACCATGACTGATTCTCATTTCACTTTTGGTCTCTCCATTTAGAGAGAAAATTGAATTTTTTTTCAAGGTGCAAGGGCAATAACACCAGTCTCACATTTGACACATACAGAATGTGTGTGGGTAAAGCTATGTGAACACTGTATATATAGCAAATACACTACAACAGACGCTGGTTGACAAAACCACTGAAGCAAGCAAAAAACCTCCAGCCTGGTGTGTACAGTACAGCTATGCGTGTCTGCATGTGTGCGTTCATAACGGATAGGCACAGCTGCATGGACATCGCAGGTGACCTTTTAAAGCCCGATGGTGTGACTTTAATATCTCACCCCCTCGACCCACCCCCTACTCTCCTCTCGTCGTGTTTCCCCTCTTTTCTATAATAAGGGCAATTACCTCTCATCTTCTCATCTTATCTAGAACCTCCTCCTCCCATTCCCTCACTCTTTCTCCTTTTCTCTATCACTTTATTCCTCAGCAGATTCCTTTTCTTCCACCACACCCCCTTAACTGTCAAAAGCCCCCCCTCCCCCAACACACACACATACACACTCTCAAAAAAAAAAGTCTATTTCCTTAAAAGCTGACAGGGAGGTTCTAATGGTGATTTGGCAGCGTGTCATTGTGGGTAATGGCGTTTGGAGTTTCCAGCTTCATTGGACTACATTATAGTGTTTGATCTATATGCACCCTTTTTAGCACTCTTCTCCTTTTTTTTTTACCGTACAGATCTTTGACAGGCGTAGAAATGAGACGGAAGACTCTAACAGACTTTTCAATCTCTTCTGAAAGGAAATTGGAGCACAGGGGCGGCCGGGCCTGGTGGGAATGGACAAAATCTCATATATTTCAGGAGTTTTCCTACGTTTTTTTTTTTTTTTTTTCATGGCAGAATGGTAGTTTTAATATTTCAACTCCCCGATTGAGGTATTATGGTTCTGGACTGCATTAGAGTTTCTACACAGCTTCCCTTGCGCAAGTGATATCTCTCTCCAAAGCAGTGAATACTTTTAGAACTGAAACCTATTTCTGTGTTGAAGTGGGGTTTGAGTGTTTTGTGTGGAATATGTGCTATACCAGAGCATCTGATTATGGTGCTTCCTCCTAGTAAAAGAGAAAATGATACAAGGCCCGTATAGCAGTTCTTGTGTCTTTTGTGTCAGTGAGCAATTGAGCACAAGGTGAGAAAAGATAGGCTGGAGAAAGTTTGATGGAGAGGGATGGACAGATAGGAAGATGAGCTTTTCAGATGTGTTAACCTATCATGCTGTAATGAATGCGTGCCATCTGTCTCTGCACTTCTATTTAAAACTCCTTTGCAGAAACCACAATCACATTACATACACACTCACACACTCTCTCAGCACCTCTAATTGCTGCGTAGGCAGCCACCTTTGACATGCTCAATCAAAGGACCTTCACACTTACGCATGCAGAAGCACAAGCCCACTTGTCTGCTTACTGCTCACAAAGACACACACGCATCCCGGCCCACACAAACATAAATGAGGGTGAACACATGTAGTACAAAATTTCAAGCAACGAGAATAAGAACAATATCCCCAGGAATCAACGCTACACATCCGCAAGATGCAATTCAGCACATGAACGTGGGGGCAGTATGAAGATCTGACCGGCATGTCAGCAGCAATCTACTGTTCCACACACCAGCCCAGGTGGTGGCGGTATGCAGTTGGTTTGCCAACCGCCATTAAACGCAAAAGAAGAAGAAGGTCAGCAGCAGACTTTAAAAAGGGAAATTTATGGCAGGATGTTTACAATAAAACTCCTGGAGCTAGTCTGCAATTATCAAGATCGTTATGATGTCTCATTAAAATCACAACCTATGTTTGGTTTGTTTATGATGTACAAATTTGGAGGTTGTCAAGGAAGATAATCCGGTGTCGGCAAGGGATTAGCTGGTCCTGGTCTGCCCTCTAGTGGATTAAGGTTTAATCCTCCAGGTACACGCAAAGTATGCAGGCAAGTATGTGAACAAAGACGTTTGCGTCGCAGACGCCTGTCTACGTCTACGCATTGTTAAAAAGCAAGTATAGCCAGGACTTAAAAGTGAGTAGACACACCGCTAGCGAGAAAGCTAATGTCTACAGTGTGTTTGTGAGGCTGTGAGTGCTGGGTTTGAGCTAATGAAGTTAAGAAAGAGGTTTAGGAAAGTGTGGGCGGATGCCTTGCCAGCAATCTTAATAAACATCATGTCTACTTTTAATTAACAATATTTTCCTGTGATGAGGAGGTACTTACAACCAGCACCACTCAATCATGCCTGAGGAATGTGAGGAGTGTGCATGTCTGTATAAATGTGTGTTTGTGTCGTGAACGCGTAGAGATTTGTGTGTGTTGCTACACAGTACCTCCCCCTCTCCATGCTCAGTGCCTGTGTGTCAAGAATTAGTGGAGACTCATAATTGCATGAAACTAATTTCATCTCTGAAAACCCTATTTAATGACTGCGACTATATTGCCTCATCCTCTGTGGCTATAAATTATTTGAATTACAGTTCTTGTTCTTGTTTTTGCTTATAAGTACCTGCAAAATTTAAGCTTCTCAGTGGATAATACAACCAGTTAGAATAATGGTTTCTTGTAATACATTATAGTCTATTTCAAATAAAAGCAGACCCTGCAAAACAACTTTCAAAAATAGTTTATTTTAAAACGGGACCTGGTTAATATCTGATATAATTTCAGTGTGTATTTAAACAATTGGAAGACATCTGGACTTCTAAAATGTACATTGCTCTTGATCCACCAAATGTGGTGATCATATACTGTAGGTCCTGCAGGTATTTATTAGAGTGTGTTTGGTGGAGAGCGATCCTCTGATTAGCTCTATACAGCATGTCTTTTCTTAGATACAGTACATGAAGAGCATGACATCCAAGTTCCAATCTATAAAATTACAGCCAGCCCGATAGGGAAGTCGGACTGGGCAGATTTGTGCCCACAGTTTGAGACATTCCTGTATACACTCAAAAATACAAAAACTGCATCACTTTTCATGTTTCAGTTCTACCTGCATTCAATAGACAATGTAAAACGTCTCGGGTTATGTATGTAACCCTGGTTCCCCGAGAAGGGGAACGAGACACTGCGTCGGTTACGACACTATGGGAACGCCTCTAGGCATAGAAGGTCTGAACGTGAATGAAATGATGACTCCAATCCTATTGGTTTGTTGCTAGAACGGTAAGGTGTGACGGAATAACCGGAGGAGTATAAAGCACACCTGTACACACTCATCATTAGCTTAAACTATGAAGCAGGTGCTTCAAGAGGGGAGAGAGGTGTGGTGGGCCGACGCAGTGTCTCGTTCCCCTTCTCGGGGAACCAGGGTTACATACGTAACCCGAGACGTTCCCCTTCGAGGGAACTCGAACTGCGTCGGTTACGACACTATGGGAACGAGATACCCACTAAACCGTGCCGAAAACCCCGTCTCCCCCAGTGTGCAATAAAGTGGCACGACTAAGAGGAGAGCGCACGAGTGCCAGGTGCCGAAGGAAGGTCAAGACTGTAAAACTGAATGAATGTGTGCGGAGTGGCCCAGCCACCCGCTACACAAACATCCTGCAAAGAGGCCCCGGAAAGGAGGGCTTGAGAGGCCGCCATGCCTCTGGTAGAATGAGCCCTCACAGCCACAGGTGAAGGCAAACCGCGCACCTGATAGGCCAGGGAAATAGTCTGAACAATCCAGTTGCTAATTGTATGTTTGGGTGCAGGGAGCCCAGCCCTGGGGGACCCAAAATACACTAGCAGCTGGTCAGCCTTCCTCCAACGGGAGGACCTCAGAGTGTAAATACTCAGTGCTCTGACAGGGCAGAGCAGATGAAGTCTCCTGTCCTCCGCCGTCACATGAGGTGGAGGATAAAATGCCTGCAGCACTGTGGACCCTGCCGCACAAGAAGGCACTTTAGGGATGTATCCTGGACGAGGATGCAGGATAGCCCTAATATTCCCCGGGGCAAACTCCAGGCTTTGAAGGGAAAACCGAAAGCGCTTGGAGATCCCCCACTCTCCTCAGAGAGGTGATAGCAAGGAGAAAGGCCATCTTGAGGGTCAAGTGCTTAGCCTCAGCTGACTCCAGGGGTTCGAAGGGGGCCTCAGCCAACGCCCCAAGAACCACCGCCAGATCCCAAGTGGGAACCTTGGACCGAGTCGCAGGTCTCATCCTCTGGGCACCACGGAGGATCCGTGTGGACAGGGCCCTGGAGCTGAGGAGGGTCTCGAATGCTCCGGCTGTTAGACCCGCCTCTAGGTACTGTGCCCCCTCAGGGGCCAGACCCACAGTCGCCATACGGCGGGGCAAGGGTGAAGAACCCTGCCCTGCGCCTGGGACAGCAGGTCTCTCCTCAGAGGGACCTGCCACAGTGGGCCATCCAGGAGCGACATGATGTCCGAGAACCACACGCGGGTTGGCAAGAACAGGGCTACAAGCAGTAGGCCGACATTGTCCTGGCGGACCCGCTCCAGAACCCCCGGGAGCAGAGCGACTGGGGGAAAAGCGTACAGACGTAGCCTCGGCCACGAATGTACCATGGCGTCCAGACCCAACGGGGCGGAGGAACGAGAGAAAACCATAGCGGGCAGTGCTGGTCTCTTGAGACGCAAACAGATCAGAGGTCTATGGGGCCAAACTCTTCGCACAAGAGCTCCACCACTTCAGGGTGAAGTCTCCATTCCCCGGGCCTCAGCACCTGCCTCGACAGCAGGTCTGCTCCCTGATTCTGTGTCCCCGGGAGATACATCGCCCTGAGCGATAGTAACCTCTGCTGGGACCACAGGAGGATCTGACGCGCCAGTCTGTACAGAGGGCGCGAGCGCAGACCGCCCTGGTGATTCAGATAGGCCACCACCGCTGTGTTGTCGGAACGAACCAGGACGTGGTGGCCTTGGAGATCGGGCAGGAAACTCCTTAGAGCCTGGAACACCGCCAACATCTCGAGACAGTTGATATGCCACTCGGACTGATGCACATGCCAGGATCCCCTTGCAAAGCGGCCACACATGACCGCGCCCCAGCCTGTGAGGGAGGAGTCTGTCGAAATGACCAGCCGGCGACAAGACCCTCCCAGCACGGGCCCCTGGGACAGGAACCAAGTTTCCTTCCAAACTGATATGGAACAAAGACACTTGCGCATAACCCAAATCAGATGGAAAGGATTTCCTCCACTGCAGGGGTCTCATGTGCAGCAGTCCAGATGGTATTACGGTTGACGCAGCTGCCAGGAGACCCAACACTCGTTGAAAGTGTTTTATAGTGATGGCGTGGCCTAACTTCACCCCTTTCACGGCAGCCAATATGGTGTCGACACGTGCCGGAGACAATTGTGCTCGCATCGTGGTCGAATCCCATACTACCACTAGGAACGTAGTCTGTTGGGTGGGCGCCAGCACATTTTTCTTTGTGTTGAGCCTCAGCCCTAAACGCAGCAGATGAGCCAGAACGACATCTCGATGCCGAACCGCCAACTCTCGAGACTGGGCTAGGATGAGCCAGTCGTCGATGTAGTTGAAAATCCGGATGCCCTGGAGCCTCAGCGGGGCCAGTGCTGCATCCATACACTTGGTGAATGTGCGAGGGGAAAGTGCCAGGCCGAATGGAAGAACCCGATACTGGTAAGCCACACCCCCGAAGGCGAACCTCAGGAACTTCCTGTGAGAAGGATGGATGGAGACATGGAAATAGGCGTCCTTTAGATCTATCGTGACGAACCAATCCTCGGATTGGATGTGCGTCACGATGGCGGGGATGATGAGCATCTTGAACCTGAATCTCCTCAGAGACCGGTTTAGAACCCGCAGCCCTCCGTCCTTCTTGGGGACTATGAAGTACCGGCTGTAGAACCGGCGTCTCTGTCTGGGGGGGAGACACATTCCACGGCCCCTTTCCTCAGCAGAGTAAGAACTTCCTGTCCCAACACCGGACCTTGCTCCGGGCGGACCACAGTCCAAACCACCAAATTTTGGAGGGCGGGTTTTGAACTGTAGTCGAAACCCATCTATGGCAGTGCGCAGGACCCACGGAGAAATGTTTGTCAGGCTCCGCCAAGCCTCTGCAAAGTCTGCCAACGGTGGTCGGTGTCTCGTGTGATCTTCTGGTGGACCCCTGAAGCCCCAGAACGGCAGGGGAGAGCTGCCGAAGATCCACGGTGAGTGAGTCTGAACGCCGCCTGACTGCAGACCCTCAGAGCAGGCAGTACGGCGTGGACTCGATGGTGGCAGGTGCGTCCCGAACGTGTAAACGGCGGGATAACATCACCCGTTGCCACGGCGGAGGGGACCTCGGTCGGCCTCCGGAGGGGGGGGGGGGGGGGGGGGGGGGGGGGTGCGGAAGGGGAGAAAGACTCCCCTACCCCGGTCTTCAGGACCTCTTCCCTGAGCTCCGTCGGGACTGGATGACGGTCCTCAGATCGCGTCTCTCAGAAGGCTGAGGTTGAGAGCGCCGTCTCACTGCCCCAGCTCCTCGGGGGGGCCCCCCGAGAAGCGACACTCTGCTTCCTCTCCTCTCGGTAGGAGCTCATAGAGGGAAGGGACCTGGAAGGGAGGTACTGGTGGAACGCTTCGCCCTGCATCTTAACGCTCCGTGGTTCTGCGAAGATCTTCCTCAGAGGGACCCCCCCTCTGAACCATCTCCTGTAGCAGGTCGGCTTGGTAGGCTTGAAGCACCGCCATGGTGTGCAAGCTCGCACCTGCCTGGCCCGCTGCCATGTACGCCTTCCCCACGAGCGTAGATGTGGTGCGACATGGCTTGGAGGGTAACGCCGGCTCCTCCAGGGAGGACGCAAGTCGAGGGGAGAGATAGCTCGCAAACGCATCCTCCACCCGAGGCATCCTCCCATAACCACGGTCCCTTTAAATCAGGACCGGCGTGGAGGTGGTGCGTGGTGCTTAAGAAACCTTTCATCAAGCTTACCACTAGCCTGTGGTGTCTGCTCCTCCTGTGGCCAGTTGATGTTGAGCTTAGCCACGGCTCTAGTCACCACCTCCAGCAGCTCGTCATAGTCGGGGCGCCGCCTGATGACGCCGCCCCGACACACGGAAGTCATCGTCCACTACGCTGAGCACGTCCGCCTCCTCGGAGTCGGATTGCTGCAGTGTCTCCGGATCCAAACCGCGAGCGGGAGAAGCCGAGAAACGGGCTCCCGAACAAGGAAAGGAAGCGTCGGAGCCAGCGGATGAAGGTCGGGAAAAAGCCTCAGCCGTCCCGAAATCCTCCGACAGATCACGCTGTGAACCCCATGAGTGAAGCCGCCGGGCCGCCTCAGCGGCCGCAGGGCCCACGCCACAGGGAGAACACATCCGGCCATCCTCGGAAAGAGAGTCATGCTGTACCTCAGTACCCGCACGGAAAGGGCTTCGCAACGGGCGCAGGCAGCCCCCTCGAGAGCTGCCCGTGCGTGCTCCATCCCCAAACATGAGACACACATCTCATGAGAATCTCCATCCGTGATGTACCGAGGGCAAGGAAAAACACACCTTCTGTACATCTGGTTGCCGGACATGCTGGTAGACTTCTTCTTCAGGTAAGACACACTGCTTGTAGGACTGGAGCTTTCTTCAAACAACATACAGAGCGCCTGCTGAATAGAAAAAAGCTAATGATGAGTGTGTACAGGTGTGCTTTATACTCCTCCGGTTATTCCGTCACACCTTACCGTTCTAGCAACAAACCAATAGGATTGGAGTGATTTCATTCACGTTCAGACCTGCTACGCCTAGAGGTGTTCCCATAGTGTCGTAACCGACGCAGTTCGAGTTCCCTCGAAGGGGAATCCATTGATTTTTTCTCCCTTGTCCGGACATTATTCTTTCTTTCTCTCCTCCGCTGTGTTGTTCTGTATCCACATTGGATAAACATATAAATAAATTAGCTGCTTTTGTCAGCTTAAACTTAAAACGCTTACAACAGTCAAAATGTTGGTTAGAATCATTCTGCTGGTTTTGTGTGTGTTGTCAATTATTCTGCTTGCATTTGATCAAACACCGATTAAAAAAGAAAATGTTGTGCATACTGTACAAGTTACAGCAAGATGTTGAAGATCACTGCAGGCTCACCATTTGACCGATCTAAAAAACCTTTGAAAATCTTGATATCGGCCATCTAGAGAATGTCTGTGTTGGTTTTGGAAGCGTTTGAAGAAAGATTTGTGGAGATATAGATGTTAATTGAATTAGCATAGCTAAAAATATAGAGTGACAGACTTCTGAATAGACCATAGGTTGCAGTGAGGCAAACATTTGTCCCATATCAGTGGATGTTATGACATATGGGTGATTTACGTATAGATTTTTGGAAGTTTGGAATGAAAAATGTCATTTACATTTGTTGAATAAGCCATGCCTACTTTGAGCAATCCCAAATTTTATACATCAACTGAGATCATACAAACCGTATTTTGTACTAATCCATGCAGCGAATTACAGGTATAGGTACAGGTAGGTATAAACTTTTTTCAAGTGTAGTGCCCCCTAGTGGACGAATATCCCAGGAATGCTAAGCGAAGCTTGAACCGATCTAAACAGATGTGTCAAGTTTGATTACAATAGCTTAAACCAATTTTGACTTACGGGCATTTATGGAACATTGGATGTAAATATACAAAATTAAAAATTATGAAAAAAAAAACACGGATTGATATAACAAAATTCTTTTGATAACTTTTCATCAGCGACATTTGTACATGATCCTGCCAAATTTCAGGTTGATTGGCGATACTGTCTGGGACGAGTTCGCAAAAATAGGTTTTTGAGAAAAGTAATAAAAAGTAAAATTTTTAGAGAACACAACTGAATCCAGAGATTAAAATGATGAAAAAAGTTTGACTTTAAACAAAGCCGTTTTCGAGATAATTGTAAAAACGTAAAGTTGACCGTTATAGTGCCAACATAAGGTCTATGAGTGCAATTTTTTTTTAGCCTGAGTAGTGGGTGGAATTTGCAAACCACCTGCCAATTTTGGTGAGTTTTCGTGCAGCAGTTTTTGCTGCTCAAACACTTTTAGTGGAGAAAAAGAAGAAAGAAGAATACGAAGTAGAAGAGGAAGAAGGAATGGGAGGGCTCCAACAGCTTCACTACTCCCCTTTTTACTGTATTATTTATGTAATTCAAAGAACTTCAACACCTGGCTATGTCTCTGAATGAGATTAGAAGTAGCTGTGGTTGATCTATTTTACCCAAATTACAATAAATCAGCAATTTCCCAAAGCCCCCCAGAATAAAATAGTGTATTAGTGGAGTGTAAATATAGTGTAAATATTATATTATAACATTAAATTAAAAAAATATTATTATTGTATTTACATGTTACACTTAATTTGAATAGCCTGCCTACAGATCGAGAATTTGTAAATTTAAACAGTTTATCAATTGAGATTCAACAATTCAACTGTTTCACAAATAAAACCATTTTCCACTGTGCCTAAGGTTTGATTAGGGCTAATGTTAGTGCATTCATTATAATTTCAGATAATAGTATAGACTAGGCTACTATATAGCTTACCACAGGTAGGCTACAATATTAATTCCAGTTGGACAACAAAGCTGTTTCTTTTTTGTGTGTTGTTTTCATTCATTAAAAAATAGTGCAAGAAAATGCTGTACATGGTGGTCAGTCTCTTATCTGTGTATGCTAAGTGCTAACTTAATATAATAATAATCAGAACCATTTATGCAGAACAGTGAGCTCAGCAATTCAAAAGTTTTCTGATTGCTGTCAACAAGGGCGTCACTTAGAAAAGTGGTGGGAACATAAGGGCTCAGATTAGGGGTGTGATGACACACTTTGGCGAGAAGATATTTTAACACTATTTTGAAGAAATATTTGATGCTGAAATATACATATAATATAAAGTTCCCCCAGAAGAACATTAAGCTCTTACATTACTGAATTCTGAAGACATTTTCTGCACCAATTTATGTTGTAAATGTCTTTATTAATATGAAGGGAAACACAAAATGGGAGGTGACAATTCAAAATATAAACAAATAATGGAATATAATGCAGTAATCAGTTGCCTGTTGTTGTTTTTTTTTTAGCGTAAGTTACTCTTTTTGGACAATGCACATCTGTTTCTTCTATATTTAAATTGCATTGCATGTTTTAATTGCCCAAATAAACCTTTCACAAAGCAGTTTCATTTGATATTTTACATTTCTCATTGCAAGCTATTTTTCAGAACGGTTTTAACAAATGCTTTCAAAAAGTGGTGGGACATTATGACTCTGATATGTCCCCAGCGTCCCAAGTGTAAATTGTGATTGGTCGGTTCACGAGAAGTGACACTGACGAGCTACTTTATGCACATAGCTGCATGGAAGGCACCTGAGCTTCTCCCTCCTCTGTCTCTGCCGACAGAGTTAGCATTACGTAGTGCCCTGAGAACCTGATGCACATGTATATATCTGCAACGTTCTTCTATTCCATATTTATATATTTCTACATTTATTTATGTCGACTGTATGTTTGTCTACGTGTAGCACCTTATTACCACAGCAAATTCCTCGTATGTGTAAAACACTACTTGGCAATAAACCTATTTCTAATTCTGATTCTGATTCTGATATGCAGCGAAGAGTACCGACAGCTTGGGATAAGTACCGGTATACAAGAAAAAGTCCCAGTACACCAAACAATAAAATGTATAAGTTTGCTTTATACAATATTTAAGGTCTTGAACATTAAGTCTTTTCATTTCTGGAATGTTGTGTATAAGCATTTGTAAATAAGACTTAGAAAGATCCATAATTTTGGTCTTGGGTAAGTTTGTATGTAAAGGCAAATTTTGCTTTTTAGAAATAGGTTAATTTACTGCATATTCTGTGGAAACAACATGGATTGTGTTTACGGTCCTGAACTGACCGATGTTGGGCTAATTGTGTTTGGAGGTTTGAAAATGTGACTGCAGATTGGACAAAGGGATTTTAGCAATTTAGAAAAAACCTGTAACTTAAGAATTGTCAACAAGAAGCCACATATCCACAGTTGATATAGTTTATAACATTGACTATATAATGTTGTCATTTGGATGGTAATGTAAATATATGAATGTACAGCAGACCTCATGCTAACTAAGTGACGCAGAGACGTGGAGAGGTGCCCAGTTTGACTGATGTGTGGTGGGCAGGCGTGGAGGACACATACAACAGATCATCTTCCAACAGTGACTAAGAGTTGTCTCTGAGGAAAAGAATGTAATTAACGAGGACATCACTGGACCACGTCCTAATTTGCATTAGTTACAAATATCTGCAATAAACTGTCAGTCCATAAGCCTGTAGGCGAGTCGATGATTAACCTGGATTAAATGTGATTTTTATTAAAATAGCTGTCGTGTTTGAACTACAATTAATACTCTAAATCTGATCTAGCTTTGTTGCAACTATTCTGTTTATTTGGTTATTAGTATATAAATACACAATGCTCAGCTGTCCAGCTCCACATTTACTATACACAGAGGTTTCCATTATAACTCTGTCCCTGTCACTCCCTCTCAGAATTGTTTTGTTCGAGTGACATGATGCTGAGCCACATTTGAATCGTTGTAACTTAATGTCTCGCCCTCTGCTGAGTGCCTCTGTGTTCATTTGTGTGTGTGTGTGTGTGTGTGTGTGTTTGTGTCTGAGTCAGAGGAGAATGAGGAATGGAAAGGAGAACAGGGAAGAAGAGGAGAAATTCAAAGCCAAAGAAAAATAAAGCAACTTCAGTCAGCCAAGTCTTGTCGAACACATCACTATATGAATTGATGATATGCAAAGAGCTGATATTTGGCATCTAGCCTCTGACAACATCACTCCATGCAAGAATACATTAAGCTCAGTACAGCTGATAATTATTCACTGACATACATATTAAAATCATATTTGCTTGGAGAAGACAGTCTCTTCTTTTCAAATGTTATGTAGCGTGACAAGATGATGACCATTAGTCCATGGATGTAAGCTTAATGGCAATAAGTGTGGTCGAGTGTAAAACTGGAGCTCAGCAATTTGAATGTGATTCATATGCAGACTACAAATCCATTGCCTTCGAGTTTTAATAATTTTCTCATTTATAGGTGGATAAGAATGAAACTAAAAAATGAAAAGACACTGCAAGAGCTTCATTCATGATTAACATCGCATCAGTAGATGGCGGCGGCAGCAGAGCAAAACTAGCAGCAGTAGAAGCCGAGACTTTGTCATAGCTTCCTGATTATGCTTAGCACACAACTATTGATCAAACCGAGAAAATATATTGATTCACAATATCCACGTTAGCACAAGCAGCAAATATTTGTGAAGTGAAGTAGTTATCCCCATGCATCCCAGGACAGACTCCCAGTCTCCGAGCCATAAAGTGTGTACGCAGCGATCAAGAATGACAGACGTGGTTGTTGGCGCTGGCATCTGATGTGGTGAGCAACTCCTTTTGTTAACTGAAGCTACCTAATGTAAATAACACGAACAGAAGCATAAACCTCAACAAAGAAACGTATATGCACCACCACTGCTACAACTTCTACCTCACCTCAAAAGTAAAGAAGCACAGAGAATAAGTGTGTTTGTGGAGAGCTTGGGGAATCACACTACATACAGATAAACTTATTATGTGTTTGTATTCAGTCGTGATACTCACAGCCCAGCAGGGAGTGGGGAAGTCAACAACACTTGCCTACTGAAAGTTGAACATTGCATTATGTACTACTAAAATGACTCTTTGGACTACTGACAAGACCCTGTTGGTGGTGGTTGTAAAAACAATTAGTTGTTTTTGGCACAAAAAACAATAAAAGCAAAAATTGACATTGTGGCAATAAGTCATGCTAGTCTCTTGGTTCATCAAAAGAGAGAGTTTTGATAAATTACAATCTTTATCTGTGATTTATTACGAAGTGAGAAAGTTCTGTTTCCTTGTGTTCTTTAGTTGTGTAATGCAGGAAAACCCCAAAAAAGAGTGTGTACTTCATACCAGACTACTTTGCACTGTAAAATAAACCCTTCTTTTAATATTACCTCACTGCAGTAAGATAATTAGATGTGTATTGTTATGCACAAAATTGAATAATGAATTCTAAAGTAGTGTATTGCACAATTTTAATTTAAATGTACAAAAGTACAATAACATGTGGTTTGCAAACACTTTAAACAAATAAGCTGCTTTTTACCAGCAGTATTCCCTTTACACAGTGGCAATAAAATATTTCTTGTAAATCTCAACTTTAACATTAATGTAATCAAATCAAATATTAAACCAAAGCTCCAGAGCCACGATCATAACATCATAACATCATAACAGGCACCTTCTGAACAACAGGTTAAATAGATCTGTTTACTTGTTTTTTTCCTGAACAGGTATCAGCAGAAACATTTTTCTTCTATCAGGGAGCAGCATAAACAGTCTATGTTCAGCAAGTGTCCCTGTTAGAGTGAGGTGAAGTGCTCACCTCACGCACACGCCCGCCTGCTGCCGAAGTTGAAGTGTCTTGAACTTTTTGTACGTGATGCAGAGCACAAATCATTGTAAGAGAGACTGATCTTTGCTGTTTGTGAGTTTCCAGAATCTATTACTGTTTACTAAATAGGACATCAACAGGAGTGAATTCGCATGGCAGAGCATCCCCGCAAAACTAGATGAAGGCCTATCAGGTAAAGTTATGTAAGGTTAGCCTATAATTTTATCTGTTTATCTATTATTTTTTATCTATATTTTTTTCTATTAATATACACACACACACACACACACACACACACACACACACACACACACACACACACACACTTTTACGGTATTATGTATTTCTTTTATTTAAATTTTTTATATATTATTATAATAACACACACACGTTACTGTTTCAATTATTGATTTCCTGTCAGGCGGCAAAGGGGGCGGTGCCAGCGAGTTGAAAATTTCCAACTTGAGCGAATTTTCGCGGGTTCTAATCGCCTTCTCGCATTGTGTGTGAACACTTGCAGCGAATGTTCTCACGTGAGGAAAGCGTCGTGAGGATTAAATTCGCATTTGGTCTGAAAGCACCATAAGAGCTGTCGAGGCTGGACCCCGATTCTCACAAGAGGTGTTACAATAACTATCACAATAGAAAGTAAACTCAGTCACGCATGTCTTTATTCCCCTGCAGCAAAGTCGCAGACATCAGCCTAAGGATCGGTACGTGATGTCATGTCACATGGAAGCGCTTCTGCCGGCTACACATACAGGTCAGTGTGTGGCGGTGGCGTCTGTATAAAAGGCTCTGATATTTCTGGGTGCCTGCCCATCCAACCTGCGCAGTATCTGTTCACGTCATCTACGCCACCAATGGAGGTGCTTTATAAGCATGTTGAGAGGCTCTGGCAAGTAGACACTGTACCTTACCGACATGAGAGAGAAGTGACTCGGTCAAAGCAGGATCAGCAGGCTGTAGCATTGCTTGAAGCTAAGACTGTCCACACTAATGTAGATGGAATTCTCAGGTACGCCACACCATTAATGCGCCATGCAAGCATGCCCCCTTTGCACTCACCAAAGGAGTCAGTTATGGCAATGCTGCGTGGTACTAAGAGGGGTCTCTTGAAAGACCCAAAACTTGCGGACGCCTACAAGATGGAAATGCAGAAGCTGATTGGAGCAGGTGCTGCGCGGTGTTGAAGTGCGCCGACTTCACCGGGTCCGTTGATGAGATCAGATGAGACAGTGCCTTAAGTTTCGAGACCTTTATTACCAAACCAAAAGCAATTGCAGATATATATCTGGAGACTCCTCACACCAACACAGAGTCTACTCTGAAGCAGTAAGCAGAGGAGTCTGTCTCTTCCTATGCAGCCTGACAATTTATAGAGGTAACTGTACCCTGAGTGGTGTGTCTGTGTGTCCGTGTGATTAGTGATATGGATGTGTGTGCTTGTGATTGGGTGTGGATGATTGAATCACAATGTATGGTATGTGTTTGTGTCAACACAACTTCCTCTTATCTAAGCCTCACAAACTAAGTATTGCAACACAAGTTGCATAAGATATACAGAGAGCATCATGAGAGCATCAGAGAGTATCGTGTACCTAATTTTGTCTGTGCACAGGTTTTAGCCAATTTGCTTTTAATGTTTTGGTTCATTCTTTCTACTTTTCCCTGCGACTGGTGATGATATACTGTCCCAAAAGTATGCTTCAACCCCAAACATTCCTCCATCTCCTGTTAGTCTGCATTTTTGAAATGAGTCCCATTGTCCGATCTTATTTTCTGAGGGAACCTGTGCCTAGGGATGTAATGGTTGATAAGGCATTTGATCACTGACCTGCTGTCTTCTTTTTTTGTAGGCCACGCTTCTGGCCATCCTGTGAGAGCGTCCACACACATCAACACATACCTGTACCCTCTGACTGGTTCCACTATGTCTGTATAATCAATGATTATCTCATGCCCTGGCCTGGTGACCATTGGAAATACGCCCATTTCCGGTTTGATTGTTGGCCTGGGGTTGTACAAGGTGCACACCTGACAGCTTCTCATGTGACCTTTGACCATTTCACTGAGAAAAGGATGCCACCAATGGCACAAGTGGTGCATCATTTGTGCTGTTCCCACGTGTCCTGGTCCATGGGCCTCTTCCAAGACCCTCTGCCTGATTTCAGGTGGCAGTACTGGCCTTCCATCGGGTGCCCTCCACATCCCATTTGCTGCTTCCACACTTCCGCTGGTAGAAGTAGAGCTTCTGCCAGTTCTTTCATTTCTTCTTCATGTTTGATTGACTTGTTGCTAGCAGTCAGGAACCCTGTTCTTTTCCACTGCCCTAGGTCTACATGAGCTGCAACTACTGCATAAGCTGAATCTGTGTAAATGGTCACTCTTCTATCTTTTCCTTCCTTGAGAGCTTCTACCACCGCCTTGATTACTGCTCTGTGCTCATTGCTGTCCCTCCATCCTCTCTGACTTCACTGTCCTGAACTCCACCCCTTCTCTCCTGACTACTGAATATCCTGCTCTTAGTCATTCTGAGTCATGTCTGAAGCAGCAACCATCAGTAAACAGTTCCTCTGAATCTTGCAATGCCTGGTCTTTCAAACCTGGTCTCACTTTCTCTTCTCTCAACACTTCCTGTTCACATGTGTGTGGCTCTCCTGTCCCCATCCTGTCCGCCATGTTGATTCCTTCATGTGTGAAATTCAAATTAGCTGCCTCTACCACTTTGCTGGCCTCTGTCGTCTCAATGATGTCATTGTAAATGTCTGAGAGTTCACATAGGCCACTATACTGTGAGATGTGAGTACGTGTAGAGGGTGGCCCATGACAATGTGTGCTGTTTTCTGAATGATTTTTGCTACCCCTGCAGCGTGTTGAGTGCACTGTGGGTGTCTTTTTTCCACGTTGTCTAGCATTACACTTACATACATCAGCACCCTACGTTCTCCCCCTTTTTTCTGAAACAGTACCCCATTTACCACCCCTTCTGTTTCAGAAACATCTGTGATTTGGGGCCACATTGTTCAAAGCCACATAAGGTTTAGGCACAGGGATGGTGGGTGTGGTGAGAATGGAGTTAACGGACCTCAAATCATGCGCCATACGGTACTTCCCTGTGCCTGCTTTCTCTATAGGTAAAATGGGAGTGTTCCAGGGTGACTGTGAGGGCTCCAGGACCCCTGATCTTATCAAACCATCAATTGTCACTGCTATCCCTTCCTCCACAGCTGGTTTGTGTGGATACTGCCAAAGACACAAAGGTGGCACAGATTGAATGGTAAAAGAGATTGGGTTACAATCAGTGAGACCCACGTCCGTGGGACCCTTAGACCACAGTGATTTAGGGAGAGTGTCTATCAAAGGTCCTGCACTAGGGTGATCCATCTTTTCCCTGCCATGATCTCTAGACACCATCTCATGTTGCAGTGTGACTGGGTCTGTGCACATCAAGTGAATGCAATAAGTTTTGCAGCTGGGGGAAAAAGACACTTGTGGGAGCTGGGTTGGAACCCAGTCCGAGCAGGCCAACGACCTCTTGACCATTGGTCCTAAATCTTTGGCTTGATGTTTGGGGTGAAGTGCCAGAGAAACATGTGGCACAGTTTCCTCTGACATCTTATACCACTCAGCCTGTTCTGCAGTTAGCATGGTAGCTGATGCAACCCCCTCCGGGCCCACATACACGTTCTGGGAGGATATGTCCCACTTTTCCCCTTCAATTGTTTCTGCAAAATGTTGCTGGTACCACTGGGTATCGAGTCTTTCATAGAAGAGCGTCACATGGGGAGGGTCAGGGGGAGGAGTGTAGGGCATTCTCGAGCCCAGTGACCTTCCATGCCACAGATGAAACAAGCTCCTCCCCACTGAGGTCCCCGTGGGGGTCCACCTCTGTCTCTCCCCCATCCTCTACCTCCCCTGTTACCTCCCCCTGGGAAGCCTCCACGTTTGTCGGTTCCACTGCCCCTGATGGGAGTGGTGTGGATCCACCCAAGGTGGCATGGGATACAGGTCTGGGGTGTATGGTTCCCATATGGAATTCCAACCACCATTTGCTTACCTGTAGGCTGTGGTGTAGTTGCAATTTAAGAAGCTGAGTCTGTAGCTCGTTAACCTCATTATCTTTCCCTGCCTCCTGATCTTTAGCTCTCTGTAAGTGGTGGACTAATGTCTCTCCCAAACCTGTAAGTCACTACCTGGTAGATTAGCTAATATAGCATCCTTCACTGCTCCCGGAACCCCCTCCAATACAGCCCTACAGAACCAGTCCTGCTGAACTCCGCCTTTCCCTGGATGGCACCCTGTATACTTGGTCCATGTCTCCTTACTCTGCTCTAAATAGTCTCTGGGGCTCTGTTCTGATTTCCATGGCAGGTTAGGGACCTTCGCTGAGTTTGGCAGGGGAAATCTATTTCTCATGGCCTCACCTATTCTACCCACCACCGCTGCAAATGGTGTCTCATCAGGATCATCATCTGTATGGGCCTCCTGTTCTAGGTCCCTCAACACATGACTGGCCATACACCTGGCTGCTCTGCTCTCCAGTCTCCGAGGGCCAATTTCTGTCCTGCTGTGAGCTTATCTAGTTGTCCTAACCACAACTCCCTGCCCTCCGTTGGCGGTGGTATTTTGTCTACCAAGGCTTGTACGTCCCCTAGTGTCAAAGGCTTTTACCTCTCTCCATATCTACCCCCTAGCTTTATCAGAGGGAAATTACTGCCTGCTGCCCTCGCCCCCTCTCCTGCTGTATGCCTCAGCTCTATTCCATACTTACCTGCACTCTTCTCCATTCCTTCAAGTAATTGTTCTGCTTCCGCCTGTTTCCTCGCAGATTCCTGCAGTAGTTTCTGCACCGTGATGTTCCCTTGTTCACTAGAACGTGCTGTCCACAACTCACTTACCTCTGGCTCCTCCTCTTCTTCTTCTAGTTCACTATCCTCATCCTTCCACTGACCTGAGAGCTGACCCCACACTTCAACCTTTTTATTCGAGTTCCGGGTTTCTTGGGCCCTTGTTCCCCTTTTGTTGTATTGTGTTCTCTCCTGGCTCAAGCTCGGAAAGGTTCATGATCCATTTCCCTCTCCTTGGCCTGATATGATCCTACTGACTTACCATACTTGGAGCTGGTTTCCTCTCCCTCCTTGTGTTTTTCATGTTTAGGGGTGATCCGTCTGGATCCTTTATTCTCAGGCTCTGTCTCCACCTGAAATGTACCTCCTGTCACCTGTAATGTCGGATACATACTTACCGGAGGTGCACTGGACGGTGCACTAGGCATTGCTCCATTTTTTTTATAGGGGGGTGGTGCCCCCTCTTTTTCGCCGCCCTTGGTGTCTGGTGTCTTTGTTCTGCCAAGATGTCTAACTGCTTGGCAATCTACTGCCAGGGCGAACCATTTCTGTCTCTCCTCCTCCCATCTCTTTTCTTCTGTTCTCCACTTCCTCTTGTGCATCAGCCCTGCTGTTGCCTTCTGTTCACGCGCTTTGTCCCACTTCTGCTCACATTCTCGTACCTTCTTCCATACTACATCATGCAGCGCACCCACCCCTTCTGGTCCAGGTGCTTCCTCTGCAACAACACTCTCCAGTTTGCGCTTTGCTTCCTCCTTTTCTTTGTCTCTATCTTTTCTCTTATGTCTGTTACCTACCACCACTACTGCATTTGCAATTTGTTCTCCCCACGGCTTCCATGGCCCCCATCCCCCATCATCAATTTCTCTGTCAAACTCTCCATCCATCCTTACCCTGCCTGTCTTGTGTACTGGCCAGTCAGTTTGTATGGAATTCACCCGAGCAACTGACCCAATCAAACACCACTTCTCACTCAACTTCCTTTATATACTTTGTTGTCACCGTTAGGTATCCGTGACATAAAGGGGAGGTTTTTCGTGTTTGAGACACTAGCACCCAATATTGCCCTGGAGAGTATCTTTCACACACTCATACAATTCATTCACTACCAACACTTCATGTAAATCATCTTTTATCTTTAGAATTCGGGGGTTCTGAATTCCCCGGGCCAGTAACCCAGCGCTCTAGGGACTTTAACCCTAAGGGACTTTAACCCTGAGCCTTCCCTCCCCGTCGAGAGAGAAGTGGATATGCCAAATCAAGGACACAATATTCACTTTTTAAACCCTTTTACCATAACCAATAATCTCCTCCAGTTAATGCACTTTCTCCTTTAAACGACGTTGCACTCAGCACCGATTTAGCTCTAAATTTGGATCAATTCAGGTCAAATATGCAGATTCGTTAAAACAGGTTCTGCTTACCTTTTTAACATGCCCGGTCCGAACTACTTCATTCCTTTGTGCTCAGTCAATGGCCAAACCCATGATTTCACTCTCATCCTGGACGAGCCCCCAAATTATTGAAGTACGCCGACTTCACCGGGTCCGTTGATGAGAAGAGATCAGATGAGACAGTGCCTTAGACTTTTATTACCAAACCAAAAGCAATTGCAGATATATATCTGGAGTGTCCTCACACCAACACAACAACAGTCTACTCTGAAGCAGTAAGCAGAGGAGTCTGTCTCTTCCTATGCAGCCTAATTTATAGAGGTACCCAGAGTAGTGTGTCTGTGTGTATGTGTGATTAGTGATATGGATTTGTGTGCTTGTGATTGGGTGTGGATGATTGAATCACAATGTATGGTATGTGTTTGTGTCAACACAACTTCCTCTTATCTAAGCCTCACAAACTAAGTATTGCAACACAAGTTACATAAGATATACAGAGAGCATCATGTACCCTTCTCACAGCGGGAAGTCACTGAGAAGACCTCCACCAAAGAAGGCTGGTACATCTCACATCACCTGGTCAGCCACAACGGAAAGAACCTTGTCTTTAATTGCTCACACCAATACCTCAGACAGACCCTGAACCAGTACCTGCTACCTGGCCCTACCCTCGGTGCCCCCTTGCTGGGGGTCCGAGTGAGATTTCGTGAACATCCCATAGCGGTTAGTGGCGACATCAAGGGGATGTTTCATCAAGTCCGCCTCATCCCTGAAGATCATCCTCTCCTAAAGTTCATGTGGCAGGACCTGGAGGTGGAAGAGCCCCCAAGAACATTTGAGTGGCAAGTTTTGCCTTTCGGCGCAACCTGCAGCCCCTGCTGTGCGACATACGCCCTGCAGCGTCATGTTGTTGACCACTGCTTCAGACCAAGCTCCTTATCTTTCCAAGGAGTAATATCTTCATTTATGTAATTATAGATTTATGTTTAAAGGGGCATAGCAATGTTGTGAGATGTTTATGTTGGAGGATTTAATTATTTATTTATTATTCACGTTGCATAGTAATTTAAGTACCTAATAGTGATTTATTTGGTTTCATACAGACTATAATGACAAAGATGGATATTGGAATGTTCTGATGAGTACTGCTGGAGCTCAATACAGTTAAAGGAAGAAATTACATCTCCTCATCTTCATTCCTGTGTCCTGACCGATACACCATCCTGTTTACTAGCTGAAAACCTTGATGAACTAGCCCTACCTAGTTGCCTCACTAACAGCGTCACTTACTGATCCTTCAGAAATGCTTAGGAAAATGTAACGTGTGTGGAAGCTACTGTAGTAGCTATGGCGCTACTCGGTCAATAAAAGAGCTTCGTTAAAGCTATTTGATTCAGAAAATAGGGACGCTACCACCAAGCTACTGAGAAATGTAGTTAAACTAGTAACGGCGCTACTTGTAGCAACGCTACTGCCCAACACTGCACGTTACCAGTAATAATATTATTACTTATAATAATATTACTTTTAATATTACTAAATATTACTTTTCCCAGTAACTAGTAGTGTAACTAATTACAACTTCTGTAAAACAGTAAATTATTACTGTTACTAATGCAAGTAATGCTGCATTAGCCTACTCGTTACTGAACGCACCATCCTTGATGTGAATCCACAACTGTGCGGCAGCTCAGCCGGACTTTGTTGTTCACGTCCGCCGTTAGCCAAAAACTAAATGAAGAATGTCCACAGCTGTAAGTAGCTTCTGCCATTATTGTGTCACAGTCTGAGATGCAAAGAACATTGTGTCTACCGTTATTGTAAACTCTGTGCGACCAGCAAAAAGCTTTGAGCCGCGAACATTTATAAATCTGATTTATTGAAGCATCTGCTAAAGAGGCACAGCAATGTGAAACTTACAGAAAGAAACTCCGGCACTGATGCTTGGACTCATGGGGAGAGAGTGGCATTAATGTAAAGTTTTGTAACTACTGAAGACTGCTCTTATAAATAGGCTACATGTGCAGAAAAACAGCTGTTCAAAAGTCAGGATTTACTTGCTTTATTTTTTTTATTTCAGCCTGTAGTGTTAAGAAACGTAAAAACCATTCCTACCTAGCTGCTATTATGAATATGATATTAGTTTAAAAGTCGGGGAGACTGCTTTGTTTGGGGGTGAAGGGGGGTTTGGATAATTATTATTTTTTACTAGGCATATTTAAAATCATATTTGATTGAGGAGCATATATTGTGCAGCATTTCGCTCGCTCCCTCCCTCTCTCACTCTTTTTCTCTCTCTCTCCTGAACACAAACCTGTCCAAAATAATAATAAAATGAAATGAATAAAATCATAAAATGGAAAACATTTCTCTTTGTCTCTCTGATCAGCTGACTGTAGTTTACCAATCAGATTTTGCCACAATCTCCATCAGCCAGCCTTGTATCAAACTTTAAAATGCTGCTGTCAGCTGTCTCTTCAGTACGAAATCGCTGTGGGATTCCTCCACCCCATTCACTGCCTGCTCATCAGATCAAGGCCCAGTTTAAGCTCAGTAGAGGTCCACACTTCATTACTTCAAGATTTTCAACATTTCTTCACCCCTTCATCACCACCACCAGTGTCTAGACTTCATCATTGGGTTCTACAGTATACCAATACAGCTTCACCATCCCCTTTTATACCATATCACTAAATCACATTTCTCATATTCATTGTATGCGTGTCAATACATTATTATCGTTTACTCAAATTAAGTCTCTCCTGATTTGAAATGACAGCGTTACTGTGGCAACAGCAGATGGTAAATGGACTGCATATATAGAGAGCTACGTGTGCACAAAGCACTTTACAATTGGTCTCTTATTCACCCATTCACACACGCACACACTGATGGAGAAGGTGCTGGCTTGTCCAATGGGAGCAGAATAAGGTTCAGTGTCTTGCCCAAGGACACTAGGGCCAAGGAAAGATATGTGGATGACCCCCTCTTTCGCCTGAGGCACAGAGCCACCTTTATTCAAAGTATTTAAATTGCAAGATACTGCAAACTAGTTTCTAAAATGGCAGTACTAAAGACATGTCAATTATCAAAAGACGAAAATTATGAAAAACACTAGAACTCATTGCAGAGCACACATGCATGTGTGCATATTCCCACACAACCACAGTCTCTGAATTTGTCACGACATCTGCTTGCTCTGCAAGCATATTGTCATGGGAGATTGCCATATCAAAGTAGGAGAGAGGAAGAAAAAGCTATAATAAAATGTGTTGGTTTTTAAATGAAGCCTTGAATGTTTCAAATGATGTGACTTGTGTGTGTATTTGTGTGCATGTCCTTAGGTAAGTGTGTGTGTGTATATTGTATACTTGGGCTCACAACTGTGCTTTTGATATTAATGTTTAAATCCGTGTGATAAACTCACTTTAGATCCAGCTCTTTCCCAGCAGACACTGCTCCCTGTGGGTGTATGGGGCTCCACTATAGTCTGGTGTTTTTGTAATATGTGTGTGTATGTGTGTGCACCCACACCACCAAACAATTCAGGCTGGCTATTGTCTTGTGCTGCACAGTTGTTCTTGTTCAGTATGGATTACATATAGTGTCTATATACAGTATATAACTGTAAATTATAAACTTGCACTTTTACTTTCTTTTAGCACTATTGACATTATTTCATAATATTGTCCAACCATTATATATTCTTCACCCAAGCCTCAAGTCAATAAATAAAACAGCAGTGCACTTTATTATTAACCACTGTGTAGCATGTCTACGTCTGATTTTTAATACAAATTATGAATATTAATATTTCAGAAATATCAACTCATAAATCCTTGTTTTTCAGGCACCACCGGAGATTCAGTTTGCCCAGGGTCTCCGGACTCCCTAGGTAATGTTATGGGTTTGATAATTACACAATTATTCCTAGTGATCAGTTAGTAGTAATTGCTTAATCATTTCTATAAAATCAGTCAGTCAATCTCATATCGAAGACATAAATCCTCCATTACAGTGACCTGGAGCTACACAATACACACACACAATTCCTGTGACTACGGTGAAATTGATTAAATAACTAAAAGGTGGATGTAAATGCGGTTAAATATACATCAAAGAAACAAACAATGGCTAAACAAACATGATGCAAACAATGAGAATGTTGTGGAGTTCAATGTAAATTGAGTTCTATTGTGGGGAGAATTTGATTCATATGGAGAAAGAGAACTAATAAGCACACGTTTCTAGGAGTTTTAGGCTGGAATGATCAAGGATCAAAGCTAATGGATTAAAAGACTATTGGACATCAACTCAACCACAGAATGCAGGGTTTTAGCCTTACTGCTTGTTGTTTCTCCCAGCTGAGTTGCTGGTCGGTAGCCTCATGCTGGCTGAGTTACTTGTGTTCTCGGTTAGGACGGCTTAACAAGCCGGTCAACCGTGTACAATGACAGGTGCACTATTCCTCACATTTTGTCCTGTTGCATTCAAAATGCTTTAAATCTATGACAGATGAAATGGGGGATCTCATACTGTAGCGGCACTGAAATAATCAGTGTTACCATTAAAAAGCTTGCAGAAAGATAAAAAAATGTAGTTTCTAAAGTTTTCTTTAGGTAGTTACCACTGTGTAACTGTAAACTGCCTCATGGAGCCAGAAGCAAGAAATTATACAACTCAATCTTACGGTAAAGCATTCATAATATTATCACAAGACACAGCTGAAAAAACATTTCTGCAGCAGGTGTTTAAATGTTTAAAGTCTAGAAATTAAACATCTACAAGCATTTACTACCTTTATCTATTGTCATTTTGGCCACCAGTGGTTTAAACATCTAGATAACAGTTTAAGAGCCACTTGAGCTGTTTAATATCCTGCAGTATCCTATAGTGTAATTAAGATTGCCAGTTCTGCTGATGAGGCCATTAATCATGCAAGTTACAGTATTAATTTGCACATATATTAATATGTTAACAACACTTGTCTTCACATGCAACTTGAATCTGAACCCTACACTGAAAAAAGAAAATTGTTGGTCCAACTTAAAACAAATTCTTCAATTGGTAACACACAAATAAATTAAGTTTTTCCAAATTAAATTAACAAGATCATTTATACAAAAATTTTAATTCAGATGTATTTAATAACCTGAGTACTTTCAAATCAACGGTTTTCATTAATGCAACTTAAATTTAGTATAAGTTAACTTAAAGTTTTCTGTCTTTCCAACTCAATTTGTTTGCTTCAACATTAAGTAAAAGACTGCTTCATTGCAATCTATTTCTATGGTTTAAGGTCATGTCATTTTTTAAGTTACCTAAGCTGAAAAATTTCAAGAACAGACTCAAATCTGATGCGTTTCTTGAGACTTTATTATATAGACACAAAGGTTTATACAATTGAAGTTTACCAACACATATGTATTAAATGCATAATGAAGTTGTATCATTATGTCCTTTTGTGCCTAAAACGCACAAGTATCAGGACCAAAACAACTATCAAAGTGGCACAAGTTGTCAACAAAGAGTAGAGTAAAGAGTATTATTCAAGTTAGCATAACAGTAGAACACAACACAATGTTTGGCATTATCACACTGGAATGAAAAAGTGCAAAACAGAGGAGGTAGTATCTTTCCCATACAAAATCCCCTTTGAACAGCTAGAGCCACTGAATCTTCTGCAATGTAAATGAACATTCAAGAGAAAAAAAATATATACAAATTGATATTAAAGCTAAATTAAATTATTACATTATTACCACAGTGAGTCCTTCTCATGAGCTCAAAACTAAAAAGGGTTTGCTCCACAGCACACTGTTTTACTGTTTAATAGAACATGTCAAAACTAAATAAAATATTTCCCTGCTAATAGACAGACACAGAAAGCTTTTACATTTTGGACTGAGGAATATTTGTTGTGTATATATATATATGTGTCTCTTGGAGAATAGAAAGGGTCAATATCCAAAATAGAGTCAGTCTTTACATGCTCCATTATCACCACTGTACTTCCATATCATGGAACTAGCTCATTTTTGGCCCGGAGGAGCAATCCATCAATGTGTATCGTCACTGTGAGCTTTGAAGTTTGCCATACAGATTTTAGACTTTAGGGGACATCTTGTGTTGCTCAAGCTGCATGATGATCTTCGAACTTCAAAATTGAAATGAAAGGGTTTGGGGTAAGCTAGGTTTAGTACAAATCAAACCGAGTAGCAGGGCACAAGCTGAGGCGACTGAGATCAGTTCATGCAACACTTCCATGTTCTCAATGACTATGCCAATGTCTTCAGGTGGCTCCTGCAGTCCTTCCCCCTCCTTTCGGATGACAAACACTGCCATAGTGAGCTGCTCCAGTTCTTTCTCCCTTAGGCCTTGTCTAGAGTCCTGTATAAGGATATATAACACAAACAAACTTCAATGCATCACCTTTAACTGTTCACTGGTAGTAACTATGCACTAACTATGGGGCAAACAGTTCACTGGTCCTACTCCTACTCTGTTAAACCTCAGTGATTATTCCAATGCCTCATCTTAATCAGAAGAATAAAATTTATCACTGTGATTTGTAAAAGGTTTTTGCGTGGATTGCAGAATATTTAAGAGTGATATTGTGACATAGTCATGACTACAATTCACTCAATAATGCTTAAAAAAGATAAGATTATATTGATTTGGTAAAGGGTCATTTGGTTGATGTGACAATGTGTGTGTTTATGTTCTGGACTATTTCTTCACTTCATGTCACCACACCATAACCAGCAGAAGTGTGGTATCAATCTGATCATCCAAGAAAACCAATTTATCAGAGCTATTAAAACTTTAAACTTGTACAATCAACTAACTAACTTCTTCTGTCTTACTGCTTCACATGCTTCACGCACACACAGAAGGGAGCGTCACACACACCTTTTTTTGGGTTATGTAATCGCACATGACAACATCGCGACTTAGATTATTAGATTAATCGTTTAGCCCTACTAATAAGACTTTCACTTAACGAAACATGCATATTTGATCCAGTGTGCTGTATGTTGTTCCTAGTCATTAAATTCCTGTTTGCTTTATTTACAAACAGAAAGTTATGATGCTATACACTCATTACAAATAAAAGTGATGTTAGTTCAAAGGTGTAGCCCTAGGTTGCTGAAAAAACACCCAGCATATGAAACATCAGTATGGGTCTGCCCATACTTTGATATTATAAATCTACCTGGTTGAAAGTGTCCACGATGTTAGCAGACTTCTGCTCCTCCTTTCGCACGGATGACCTTGACTAGTTGACTTATGTAGTGGTCTAACTGGGCCATGAATTTCTGCTCAAGACAAATAGCCAAGAGCCTCTGGAACTCTGCATTGATCTGTAACAAGAATGACATGGGATATTGTAGTGTGACTTTAAAAAAAATTCAAATGGCCTTCGTCAATACACAGTCTCACAAAGTAACGACTGAAGCATATTTGTAGAACATCACCTCATTCTGTTGGAACAGTGCTCTCCCCTAAAATCACCTTAATTCTTGCAGGCATCAAACCAGCCATGGCAATCTGAGAAGAGACCACAGGGAATGTTAGTGATGTTAACATGTGAGGTGAATCCCCTCTAGGACTACTACTGACTAGATTTTTGAATGGGGTGTCTACTACCCTGAAAACAATTCATGCGAGGGATAATTTTTGTAAGGCTGTTTTTTCTACTTCAGTATTGGCTAGGTGAACAAATAACCTGTTAGCAACCAACTTCAAGAAATTATTAAAAGGGATGGTTTGGGTCCTTGGGGTTGTAAAAAATACTTATCCCTAGTAAGTATATTACTTGCAGTAAGGGTGCAGAAGAAGGGGAGAGCTGCAGGTCTACTACTGCAGGTAATACACTTACTAGGCACATGCACCCCATACAACCCCACATCAAATTAATCAAACTATCCCTTTTAAAACTCAGGCCTAAATTATTTATAATTGTTTTAAAAAAGGGCACACAAAAACAAATGTACGTATGGATCTGACCCCGTCCGTAATGCTGATGATGATGATGATGATGATGCAGTTTGTAGTGCTTGAGGAGTTCAGATCTTCTTTTAACTGTAACTGTCACAGAAAAAAAGGGCTGGTGTGAACAACTTAGAAAGTTGATGGCTACAAGTCGGGAAGTTGGATAAGGGAGGTAGCAAATCACCATGCCCCATTCTCATCAACATGATTTGCCAAACTGAGACTGCAAATGTTTACTTGTAGTGGTCATGACAGGTGTGTGTGATAGTGTGCTGTGTGAAGACGGGTGTGAGACAGTGGTGTGTAACCTAAGTTCAAAAATAAAGTAGTCAAAAAATGTTTGACTTCAACTGTGTGTATTATGAGGTGATAATTACATATCTTGTTTGGAAAAGTTCTAATTGTATCTACCTGGGTATTGTACCCATGTAAACCCTAGGTACAGGCTTTGCAGGTTAACGTAGGAATGAAACTTAACTTAAATCGTCCAATAAGTTTTGCTTTGTCCAGGCCTGAAGTTTCCACCATCCGTCAGGGAAAAATATAAATAAAAGAAAACGTCCATTAGCGGAGGGGGCTTTTCTATTAATTATTATTAATTAATTATTAAATTGTTATTATTATGGTTAAACCTGAGTCGTGTAAGTTAAACAATATCACCCCACTAGGTAATGTTAGCTGTGTAAGGATGGAGTGAAATAAGTCTTGTTGACACAAACCCACTCAGCTGCTCATTAGCACATTAGCCCAGCAACACTAACTGGTCACTTCTCGTTGTAGCAAACTAACGTTAGCTGAGCTCAACTAAAACAGCCGAAAGGGAGATTGTGGTGTTTACACACAGCGAACATTTATTACTGTCGCCCATCTGCTTTCTGACGTAAATACCAAGGCCACCATGCCACCGAGGCCGGGCGGCGGCACAACAAGCAATGCATTATTAAATTGTTATGCTAATAATTTACCCTTTTTAGGAGGGGGACAATTTCCTGCAATATCCAAAGGCCATGCAATGGAAACATGGATTACAAGGACAAAATATTGTCTACAATGCTGCATTCAGTTTAATGTACATTTCGAGTCAAGGAGAAGTAACATTGAGGCGAGCAAAGTGTTAAACTGATTACAGTGATGTTGATACAGTATCGATGACGTATGTAGGAGCAGCTTACTTGAAAAAGGTGACAGTCTGTCTGAATCTAGCTTCTAAACAGTAACATGGATCACAAAGTGATCGACTACGTGGTCAGTTATAACATCACCAGACTATAAATAAATGTTTGCTTTACGAGTGAAACTAAATGCTCGTCTTGTGTAGACATTATAATAGCAAGTTAATGGAACAACTTGTAAATTCAAGCTGATATAATCCATAAAAGTAGACTGCCACCACTAAAGCACAAAACTGAATGCAAATCACTCAAAACATTACATTACATCAACTACTCCCAAAATATCCTTTTTACAGTGTATGGTGATACAGTAGTTTCAATAAATCAAAAACATTGTCTGATGCAAATTTATGCTACTAGGTGCTTAGTGAGCGAAACAGAAGTGTATGTGGACCAAACATTTTTCATTGCTGTCACACAAAATGCATTCAATGACTACTTTCTCCAAAATCCACAATCTCTTTTCTCAGTATTGCTTTGCCACCTGCAAAACACATTTGCAGCACATTTTTCCAGAGGTGGAAAGAGTAAAAAAATATTCTACTTAAGTAAAAGTATGATTACTTTCATGAACTTTTACTTAAGTACAAGTAAAATTACCAGTATAAAAATCTACTCAAGTATAAGTAAAAAGTAGCTAATTTAAAATTGACTTAGTTACTATAAGTTACTTTTTTAACCTCCTAAAATAACTTATTTATACTGATTTAATATCTTGTTTATACGTATTATACTTATTTAATTAAATTGCAATCTTTTGTGGCTTGTCCCAGACCAAAGACAGGATGCTGGGGCATTCAAAATAATTTGTTGTTTGGTGTGTTGTACTGTACAGTACACTAAGAAATGAAAAATGTGTGCAAATGTTTACATTTGTTATAACTTTTGTTGTGTTCATCAAGGTTTTTGAGGGGGAGAACCACAAGCAACATTACTAATAACCAGTTTTTGTAGTATTGTTTTGAATCTAACCAGTGTGTAAGACTGTGTTGTAGTGTGTGTGTTTTTGAGGGTTTGTGTGATATGTTTGAGGGAAAACTTTGAGGGGTTTTTCAGCAAGATTTAATGGTTTTGTGTGGAGAGCTTCATTTTGACCTGAAAATAGGATGTTATGGGTATTGGGTGAGGAGTTGTGGATTTTTGTTTAGAGTTTCGAGAAAAAGAGGCATCATTTAAAAAAATATAAAATGAACTGAAAAACTGTAATAGGATATCATAAGCGTTATATAAGTATAATAAGTTATATTATAAATAATTAGTTACCAGCAAGTTGCTAATGCCAACCAACATTGTCATGCACCAATGTCTTTTTGACCAAACTCTGAAAACTTATTTTTAACCACCAATAGAATGATACAAGTAGGTTATTATTTACTGTAAGTGACCTTATTTTTCATATGCTAACACACTGTGTCCAAAACTGTTGATGGCAAATGTCCTGCATTTCTGATGAATTATTGTTTATATTATACTTTAGTACAGTCAGTAAAGTGAAAATATTGTATGGTTATTCGGTTATGAAATACTAATTTATGTGAAAAATCATTTGTTGAAAACATTTTCTAGGTGAGTTTTAACTTCTTCATGCACTCCAAGCACAAGGTATAGGTGGTAAATTGTGTTTTAGTAAGTTATGTAACATTAATGTCATGTGTTTCTTTTGGGTAGTCAGTGCTTTCACGCTTGACACACTTGAGCCTCTTGTGGCTGAAATGAGTATTACAACAACAAACGAAAATAAATGACAAAACATTTTTTCCTCACCTGCCAAAAGAAAGGTTTTCCCATCTGTTTCACAGGGGGAAAAAAGGAATTTAGATTATCATAAACACAGGAGAGAAAACAATCTCCAGAATGTTTTTTCTCTCTCACTTGCCTCTAAGGGCTTCCGTACTCTTGAGCTACTGTGTTCATGTGTTTATACACAGACAGATACCACCATGCTGATGCAGTGTCCTGCATTCATTACACATGGGGTTAGGGCATCCTAAACACAAATTGATAATGCGGGTAATGGCAACATCACAGCCAAATTTGGCTTGATTGGTCTGTGTATATTTGCCCACAGATGCAAAAACAACAGCATAGCGAATTTAAGCAATAACAACTTAAAACACATGAAATGTAACAGGCAGCTTGAGAGTTTCTGAGCAGATGCATCATAGCAATGTCCAAAGTTTGATATTTTTAGTCATGCTAGCAATGAAAATCAAGGTCCACCACTTTTGTCCAGAGGGAAATATATATACACCCATTGGATAGATTGTCATTACAGTTTGTACACTTAATCATGGACCCCAGAATATGAAGTCAAGTGACTTTTGGTAATCCCTTGAGATTTTGTAATTCCTATGAGAAAATACCTGCACTATGACATTCCCATAAGCCTCAGATGTTCTTTGTGTTTAGTGCTAATTAGCAAATGTTAGGATGCTAACATGCTAACCTAATTTGTTGAACATGGCTAACAGTATACCTGCTAAACATCAGCATATTAGCATTATCAGTGTTACCACGCAGGCATTAACATTTCACTCAAAGCACCACTGTGATCAAGCGCAAAGCTGCTAGGCCCAGATATCAAAATATGATTAAATCAACAGTGAAGTTTACTAAAAAAAAGATTAAGTGAGCCATGAAATATAAACTATACTTACAGATCAAATATATAAAGTGAAACTTAATATCACAGCATGTCTTAAATTAGTGAGCGAAATAAAATGTCTCAACAATACTTGCTTATTGAACATGAAGTATTAATGCAATCCCTTTATGTGATTTAGAAATTAGTTTGCATTTGAAGTTGTTCCTTTTCTTTCTCCTGCCCTCTTTGTCTCACCCTCTCTCTTGTGACCAAAAAGTTAATACAGATTTTAAGATAAGTGAGGAAGAAAAAGACGAAACTCTTAACCAAAAAAGCAGTTGAATATAGCATTTTTTTCTAAGGGAGTGGTTGATTCACCCCCTTTTTACCATCTGCCTCCAAAAGCGACATTTAGAAGTTTTCCTCATTGCATATAATCTAAATCCAAACAAGGATCACAGTGAAGACATGCTTTATTTAAAATAAATGTGTCCCACACCCCCTAAAGTGGTTGTTCCCCAGTCCTCATTTAATTTTAAAATGTGGTGGGAAAGTTGGCAGTCGAAACATTGTGACAACACTGATTAAATGTTAGTATTTCAATGTTGAAAACATGAATGTTATACAGTGTTGAGTCAGTAGTATATTTCAACCATATAACAACCTTTCTAACCATAACTTAGTGTTCTATCTCACATAGGCTCCGCACTCTACTGGACTCTATGGGTATTACCTCTCCTCCTATCACACGCACGTACTTTCCCACTGAAATTTGCTTAGTGAAAGTAACTGACAAATGGGACGCCACTACCGATCATATAATAAGTGTGAATCAGTGTCCACACAGCCTAGCATCTTTTTCTCTTCAGCAGTTGGTGGTCGCCCAATGTCTTTCACCTCCACGGAGGAAGTTGCTGTTGATGGAAGCTTGTCTCTGCCCGTTGTGTCCCGGTCTGATTGCGGGGGATGACCCTCATTGCTTATGCTTCAAATGCATGGGGAGAGACCATGCCAGGGATGGGGTTTACCTGCCACTGCCGTGCGTGGAATGAGCCCTGCCTCTTCTATGCCGACAGCAGCTGTGGGACCGCTTTCATCAGTTCGGGCTGGATGTTCTCCCCATCAGTGAAGAATCTCCAGCTCTGACTCAGCCTGCGCTATGCTCACTACCTGCCCCACCACTGCCAGAGGAGGATGGCAACTTGTCGTCTGCATCGGCAGCTTCTGTTTCAGCCACCTCGGCCGTGTTTATGGTCCTAAGTGGGACCTGCCACTAGCAGCCAAAAAAGCTGCTTCTGCTGTGAAAGTGAGGCAAAGCAGCAGTCTAAAAGGACTCCCATTGCGATCACGATGGCTCGCACAGGTGCGCCGTTAGCTCACCAGCAGAGTAGGCATGTCACAGAAACAGACATGCTGCACCGGTAGCAGCTGCTCTGCCAACATTTCCGAGCATGCGGGAGATTAGCTGTGTCTGCGATTGGTTCACGATTATCGCCCTGCCTACTTTCACATGGAAGTGGCCCGTAAACACAGGAAGTTTCTGCATTTCGCCTTCCACGGGGTAGTGTACGAGTACAACAGTCTCCCCTTTAGTTATTCGGTGGCCCCCTGCACATTCAAAAGCTGGGCCATTTTCCAAACAGCCCAGTTGATTCTGCACTTGAACAACCTAGGTTTTGCAATCAACTAGGAGAAAAGCTTCCTCCTTCCTCCTCGCCAGTAGGCAGAGTATTTGGGGATTGTGCTTAATGCTGCCAGCCTGAGAGCTTCTCTGTTGGAACTCAGATAGACGGGTATGGAGCATTGCATGGGGTTCAGGATCTTGCTCAAGGACATTTCGACATGCAGCCTGGAGGAGCCGAGGATTGAACCGCCGATCTGTCGATTAACAGGCAACCCACTCTAACTGCCAAAAAACTCCCCTCCTGAGCCAAAGCCGCCCTACACGCTACACCCTGAAGTGATACAGCAGATCTGGACCCGCTTCGGGAGGGCGGAGGTGGACAGATGGTACAGACCATCCAGGCGGCGAGGGCGGGCTCCATCACTTCCTGCTACAAAGCTAAATGGCTGGGCTTTCATTATACAAAATTAAAGAAACTAGCGTATATACAGTGGGTACGGAAAGTATTCAGACCCCTTTAAATTTTTCACTCTTTGTTTCATTGCAGCCATTTTCCAAAAATCAAAAAAGTTCATTTTATTTCTCAGTAATGTACACTCAGCACCCCATCTTGACAGAAAAAAACAGAAATGTAGAAATTTTTGCAAATTTATTAAAAAAGAAAAACTGAAATATCACATGGTCATAAGTATTCAGACCCTTTGCCGTGACACTCATATTTAACTCAGGTGCTGTCTATTTCTTCTGATCATCCTTGAGATGGTTCTACACCTTCATTTGAGTCCAGCTGTGTTTGATTATACTGATTGGACTTGATTAGGAAAGCCACACACCTGTCTATATAAGACCTTACAGCTCACAGTGCATGTCAGAGCAAATGAGAATCATGAGGTCAAAGGAACTGCCTGAAGAGCTCAGAGACAGAATTGTGGCAAGGCACAGATCTGGCCAAGGTTACAAAAAAATTTCTGCTGCACTTAAGGTTCCTAAGAGCACAGTGGCCTCCATAATCCTCAAATGGAAGATGTTTGGGACGACCAGAACCCTTCCTAGAGCTGGCCGTCCGGCCAAACTGAGCTGTCGGGGGAGAAGAGCCTTGGTGAGAGAGGTAAAGAAGAACCCAAAGGTCACTGTGGCTGAGCTCCAGAGATGCAGTCGGGAGATGGGAGAAAGTTGTAGTAAGTCAACCATCA
>NC_060153.1:14234374-14261609 GCF_021292245.1 Micropterus dolomieu | reverse complement strand
ATCCAACCTGACAGAACTGGAGAGGATCTGCAAGGAGGAATGGCAGAGGATACCCAAATCCAGATGTGAAAAACTTGTTGCATCTTTCCCAAAATGACTCATGGCTGTATTAGATCAAAAGGGTGCTTCTACTAAATACTGAGCAAAGGGTCTGAATACTTATGACCATGTGATATTTCAGTTTTTCTTTTTTAATAAATTTGCAAAAATTTCTACATTTCTGTTTTTTTCTGTTAAGATGGGGTGCTGAGTGTACATTACTGAGAAATAAAATGAACTTTTTTGATTTTTGGAAAATGGCTGCAATGAAACAAAGAGTGAAAAATTTAAAGGGGTCTGAATACTTTCCGTACCCACTGTATACAAGCATTCATTCAAAATGATAAACAAAAGCAAAAACACACTAGATGATTCTAACTAAAATGCACTAAACTAAGGGACAAAGAGATGTGTGTGATAAGGAGGTGTCTGCGTGTGTGTGTTGTGCGTGTGTTAGTGTGTGTCTATGTTCTGCAGCCTGTATGTCTCACATGCACGAGCATGGACCCACGTGGTCAGAACTACAGTCACACAGTAACCTCACATCAAACAATACAATAAACCTCAGTGAAAAACACACCAGTAACCTGAGAGAGAAAAGATAACGAACAGAAGTTGTGCTGTGAGTTTTGGTGATGAGGTGGCATCATAGGTCACAGGTCACTGAGCACAGCCTTGTTTTGGTTAAAATGTTTTACATCAATCCCCAGGAAGTAAGGACATATTTTGTTTGCACTCCTACAGGGAGTCCAGATCACATTGAGTATTCAGATCACTACCAGCCACTTTGCAGAACTTGATTGAGGTAATGTAATGACTATGAACTTGCTACCTGAAGTACTGGTGGTGATGATGCAGCAGCAGGCAGATATTATGTGTGTTGTTCCTGCCAAATTGTTGGCCAAAAGTAAAGCTGCAGGCATCTTTCCCTCGCCTACAAACAGGCAATCCATGGCCACCGCTTTTGAGCTTGTCTCATGTGTTCAGCTGTCTGAAATGGATGCTCACTGCAGTGTCAACACACAGTCAAACTGCCTCATCCAAGTCATCTGGAGCCCTTTTCACAGAAATGTTTGCTTGAACAGAAAGCAAGTCCCTGAGGTGCTCCAAATGTAACAAACCAAATGTGAACAGAGAAGCATATAAACACTATGGAAACGACCTGAACACAGCTGGTACCGGCATTGAATAAAAATGTTTATCCTGCAACAAAACCAATTGTCTGGGGTTTGAACGAGCCAGCTGTGTTTTTATTTAATGTTATTGTGAGCGCCTCCATGTGAGTGTCTGGTTTTGTTTGCTGCATGATGGCCCGCAGTGACAAAATGACATTTTGTGCAAATTCAGAGAATTTTCCCCAGGGTGATGGCACAATACACACACACACACACACACACACACACACACACACACACACACACACACACACACACACACACATTCAAAAAGACCCATATGCACACACACACACACACACACACACTTGCACATGCAAACACTAATGCAAAGCCTGACTTTGGACAGGTTTGACTGAGCGGAAATGAGATACTATTTCTGCTCACTCAGACAATAGTGTTCCTTTTAACTCCGTGGCAGAGACTATCTCAGCAATCACCTTGAGACGGAGCCTGCAGATAAGGCCAGATTAGATGGGCATGGAGATGTGGGAGAGAAGTCTTTAAACAGACAGCGAAGGATCTAATTAGCACAATGAAGATTTCTACCGTCTGGCTGAGTCAGCCGCGGTGTCATCAACCTTTTGTGTTGGTGAGGGGAAAGTATTGTCAGGGATAAAAATTTGTATGTTTAGGGAGGTAGAAAATCTGTCTGTATGTGTGTGTGCTATTCTATTCTGAGTATACATTGATGCCTGCTGTAGATTGGTTACACCTCAAAACCTTATGCTGAGTGACAGTGTGGCAAGCATTTCCAAAGCAGGAAGAATTTTTAGTGAACAGAACAGTGAGTTAAGGTCAAATTCGGGTTATGTTTTGACATCCAGTAGAAAGGCACAATACAGTCATTACTTTGAATTATAGCTCATATCTTCATAATCACTTTTTAATATAGAGTGCATTTAAAAAACATGTTTTAGTCTATCAAAACATGCGACCGTCCTACATAACCCACTTGCAAGAATTAAAAAGACACAGGGTTGACACCAAGTTTAAAAAGTGACATTTTTGAGGGATTATTTTCTGGTGGAGACTTCCTTTTCTTTTTGTGGCTGTCAGATGATTGACAGTAAGCACAGCGTAGGTGTGAAATAATATGAAAAAAACTCAACTCCCAATGACACAACAATAACACGGCAACTATAACAAAACCAAATTAAGGCTTTCTGTTTATTGTGATGGATTACCAAGTGAAAGCAATTGTAAAGTCTGTGGAAGTTGTTTTTCAAACAGCCCAAAAATGAATGCCATTAATTCTTTTCCTTACTTTCTTTTGAAACAAAACAAGCCCTGATATCTTAACTACACTGACTGCATCCACACGCCAACAGAAAGAAGCGGAAAGGAAAGGAGCCACCAAGATAATTGGCAGACGCTTACAAAAACACACTTTCAAGCTTAGCTTGGAGGTTTGGGAATAAATGCAGTCAACAAGGGTCCTCGCAAGTCCAGTGAGCTCTGCTTTAACTTTTTATGAGAAATCCAATCCAAAATGAGATCTTACATTTACACCTTTTACTATTAAAATGTGCATGTAAATGAGGACAGGGGATTTTTCCTCTTCTACTGAACTTGAGAAAGAGTGAGAATCACAACCACAGGCAGGGGAATAGGGCAGCAGCTATATGATGATAAGCCATATAGCTAATCATGATGTAGCACACGCATCTTCAATAATTTAAAACCTTTAAACTAAATTAACTTTAAACCTGATTCATTACCTAGCTGCATTCTGGCGTAGAACAGGACACTGCATTCAATATAAGACAATCACTAATTTTCTCTGCATTTAATCATGGTCAGCAGATACTGTAGTTGTTCTTTCGTGTATCAGGAAATAGTGCTGCAAAGACAAAGTTTAAAATTTAAATTAAACAAAACCTTTGAGCATTTTATGTGGTTTTGATGTGCTGATGGTCTAAACTAAATTAGTCATATGTTTCTCATCAATCTTTCATTTAAAAAAAAAAAAAAAAAAAAAAATATATATATATATATATATAATAAATATAAATAAATCTATATATATAATCTAAGATTAAAGGAGCAATTTTACACTCTTTATGTGGATATACAATAAGTATTTATGGTAAATGCAGCCCATTGAAGCAATACATTTCTCAGTGCATGCTAAACTGACCAAGAAAGAGCAGTTCATTAAATAGTTCTTCCTGCCATTTCACGTAGTTGGTGGTATTAAAGAACAGTGTTAACGCATTGATTCCCAACGCTGTGTTTGGCAATCACCAAAACACATTAGAGTGAAGTGTAGCAAACATGCCAATTTCCTTCCACATAAAACAACTGCAAAACCAGTTTTACTTTGTCCTGTATTGTTTATTTTAATGTTTACTTGCTGTCTTGCAGTCTTCTTCTTCACTGCCTTTGTTGGCATACTGTTGTGTATGCATTACCTCCACTTGTAGATCAGTGGGAAAGTGTGAAACCATGGGTTGGACTGTTAAACGTGTTGTGCTTGTGCACGAGACAAACAAAGCATAAACCCACTCATAAAAACCCCCTGCTCCATTGCACCAGGGGCGTTTCCAGGCTCTTGAAACATTGGGGGCTTAGCCTGGCCCAGAAATATTTCATATTTTCATCTGTTTTCGCCCATCCCTCCCCCGTCACCACCTACCCAAAGTGAGTCTATATAGCAACAGTAATAGACCTCTTGTCTTATCATCTTTTTTTTGAGCTACATTTCAATTACTAAATATCAATGGCCATATAAATATATTTATTATGATTATTATAATTACTACTGATAATAACTAACACTAATAATATTAACTGAGGGTGGGTCTGGGGGTCCTCCCCCTGAAAAGTTTGTGTTGTGAAACACTTAATTTCCTGCATTCTGGTGAATTTTCTGCACCAATTTATTGAGCAAATGTCTTTATTGATATAGAAGTAAACACAAAATTCAGGTAACAGGTGATAATTCAAAAAATAAAAATACAGTGTACTATAATGCAGTGCAGCTCACAGGCATTCTGTATCGCTGTCAGATAGGTTTCTCCTGTATATCAACTTTTCTCATTTAATTTCATCCCTGCTGAGTCAGCACACATGTAGGCATGATTGAAGTATAGCTAATGTCTTTAAATGTGCATGTGGCACCTTTTCACCTCAATGAGAAATCACTTCATTTTAATACAGTTAGAAACCCCTGGACTTTAATAGCTCATGTGTTTCAGCAGGTTTTCTGCTCATGTTTAAAACTTTCTGCTCATTAACAATCTCTCCCACATATCTATGTTCTCTGATATTTGCAGAAAAATATTTAAATTTAATTATTTAATTAATAATTAAATTTTATTACCCTGCGTTATTGCACTGCTGAAATGGCTATAGGCTACCCCCATTAGACCGTCTGACAGACACAGAGCCCGTCTGGGACTGTTCTTGATGAGACGAGCGCACTGCTCTTCATCAGAGGTGGAAAACTGAAACTAAAAACACTTGCAATCAAAAATAAATCTCACCACAAATCCACACAAAAGTTCATTTCAGCACCTCTGATAAAGTGCAGCTCACAGCCGCTTTAGTGGGAAGCATCCTGGAGTAGAGAGACAGTCAAACAGAGCAAAGTGTCTCTGAGCGAGGGGGACAGAGACAGCAAAGAGAGGGACAGGTGTCTATGTTCAGATGTGTCATTTTATTTTCTCACTACTTTGCAGCGGACCGTTAACCATTTGTGTGGCAAATACACTGACTAGACACTGACCGACATCATTTATATTTAAATGTTTGATTACAATTATTGCTAGGGACAATTCATTATAGTCACTGACAAGCCCTGAAGCTGTGAACAATGCTCTTACCCTTTCTCTTTAAATGCAGGCAGGCTGAATAATGGTGGGGGGGTCCTTACATGAACTTCAAACAAAACGTAGCAATATTATTGCGAGTTGCCTCCGTTCTTCGAAGACCTGCGAGACAGGCTGCGTCATGAAGATTATCGCATATTAATACAGAAAATATTTTTGATACTTGTTCTTGAGTTACATTTGGGGCTACAGTCAAAACATTCGGGGCTAAGGCCCCAGGAAAATGACCTGGTGACGCCAATGCATAGCACTACTAGACGTCAAAAGCTCCACCATATACCTTTAAATATGGCACTGTTTGAATTTCTTACATTGACATAGTTTGCTGCCAAGTGCGTGCCTATTTTGTAGACAGAATGTCATCTTATGAAGAGAAAAATAGAGGGAGAGAGGGACGGTTAAAAAGAGATACACTGATATTGAACATCCAGCTTTCTAAGTTTACACTAATATTCATGTTTTGTGACATATTTTACAAAAGACAACACTTTGGGTGGTGGAGCTATCAACATTAATTAGGATGAACTTACTTACTTACTTACGATTACTTAATTATCATGTCCAGAACCATTAGAATCAATATCAGATTTATCACTTTAAAAGCAAAGGTTTAATTTCAGTGAACACTAGTCTCAGGAAATTAAATTCTTAAATTTAAACAGTAAAGTTTATGTTTAACACTGAAATGTTTAACATTTGGGAGATGCTTTTTTTCTTGAAAACACTGTTGAATCAAACTGAATCACACAGAAAAAAATGGCTTGACATTATTTGAATGACATTTAAAAATTGTATTGACAGCCCCTGGGTGTATGTGTCACTGTAAGGCAACTTCACACCAGGTGAACAAGACACCAAAGTTAACACTTTAGATCTTGCTCCATTTTGTGAGTAGCTTAGAGACTGAAAAGGCAAATGTGGTGCCTCTGCTTTCAGCGACACAGGCCACAACAAGTAGGAGAGACAGGTGTGCTGTTGCTAGGGTTCCTTTTATTTAAAATATTTAAAAAACTGCATTTAACTGTTAGCATGGTAAAGGAAAACAGGCAAAGAGGGAGAGGAGGATCAGTGACCATACTATTCCCCCTATCATAACAGGGGAACCAATGGTGCCTGCTTAAGCTGCCCTTTGGTCAAAAAACATATTCATTAAATAATTTATTATATACAATTATTATATTACTAACGTTCCGAATATTGCTCGTAAAAGCCGATGAAGTAAGAGTTAGCCTCAGTAATGTAATTTCATCAGCCCCTTGCATTCACCTTTAAAAGAGAGGAGAGAATCGGCCCTGGCTACAACTGTTGTTCTCTGGGAGGCCAACATATACAGAACCTCATAAACATACATCATCTTAATTTTTCCCCAAGTTGTGATAGACCACCTTAAATGTATTACCCAGGGGCCAAACTATGCTTTCAACTTCGGACAATGTTGAATTTGTATTTCAGGAGACACTGGAATTCTGGTCACAAGACAAGGCAAGATAATATACAGTATCTGTGCAGTTAGGGCTTCAGTACAGTAAACCTGCAATAAAAAAAAAATATTTTTTTTATTACTGTCTATATATTGTTTTTACTTAATTGACTGAAAAGGCTGCATTCAGTTAAACAATTATGCCTCCACTTTAAAAACTGTCACATAGTCTGGCTGCTTAAATGATACATAAACTAAAAGCAATATAATATAATATAAAATATATAAACTCATAATAAGTTTTGATAGATCTCAGGACACATGCTGAGTATGACGGCTGTATTACAAATCATCTCACTTTATAAACCTGGAATCAGTATAGAACATCTTGTACGTGTATAGAAAAGCACAGAAGGTCAATTACTGTCAGATTTTGATGACGTATTAGAGGATTAAAATAATTAACAAATGTGCCCACTATGTACGAGCAGTGTGTAAATTGCGGGCCCTGCAGTACAGTACTCTGTGCCCATAGCAACTGAATGAATTCATATTTCTCATTAATTCTATGTAAATTTATATGTTTTATAATCATTATATTCATTTCAAGTTAATCGACTTAAATGTTTTCTTTTCATTTTCAGATGTTGATCTGACTTGAAGTCTTTTGAGTTAAAATGATGAGATGAATGAAATGACTGCTAAGAGAGCTCATCAAACATGATCAGCATATTTGCAGACTTCCCAGCATGCTTTGTTTGAGAGTTAAAATTCTCAAGAGACTCCTCGTTTTTATAACTTGAAGAAAACAGACATGATGGACCTTGCTGGGTGTTAAATACATGTTAAATTAAGTCACAGTTGGTTTTTACTACCATTATGAGGGTGACTATCCAATCCAGTCCCCTTAAATTTAGAATTTTACAAGGTCACACAGAACTCATATCTTTATTTTAACTCACGTACAAAGTAACTCCAATAGCAGCTTTAGCTGTAAGTTTTTTGGGTCAAATGAAGATCAGGCCCCATCCACACTACCCTGTCTTAGTTTAAAAACAGAGTTTTATTTATTTATTTATTTTTTAAACCTGTCCTGCCCAGCAGCCTGGTATAGAGTATGATGAGCTGGATACCATATTGTTCCAGACAGATTTTACTTTAACAAGAGAGTATTAATATACTCCTTTGTCTGTTTTATTATTTATTTAATTATGTATTGATTTGTCACCGGGCCGGACATGGGGGCAGACATGGGGATGGGGGGGCACAAACAGACAGCACAGAGAAAGGACAACACCTGCAAGTGAAGGGGGATGGAAGGTGGGGACAGGGAATAGAATAGGGAAACACCAATTACAGAAAGCAACGAAACCTGCAATAGAACAGAGAGGGGGGCTTGGGGAGGAGAACACAAACAAAAACAAACAAACAAACAATAAAAATAATAATAATAGTAAAAGACAACCAGCCGAACAGCAGCAATGAACAGCTGACATAGTAAGACAACTAAGAGAAAAATGTCACGCAAGAAACAGTCACGCACAATAAATAAGCAACACAGCACAGCCACGAGAGCTGGAATAATAACAATTAATTTAAATAAGTAACTGAAAGAAAAGCATCAGGAATAATTCTACCAGGGACAACCTAAATTTGTTTGTGTCTGTGTGCGTGTGGGTGAATGTGTCTATATGTGTGTGTGTGTGTGTACGTTTGTGTGCGCATAAGCCTGTTAAAGAATGTAGTTGTTAGTGAGAGTGGGACGCCACGACTGTACCACACCGACCCCAGCAACAGGCAGGCAAGAACCCCAGTAGGGGTGGGAGAAAGAAAAAAAAAATATAAAAAAATAAACACAAATACAAATATGACTCCCAGATGCACCGCGATGCAAATGCAGAAGACCCCGACCCAACCAACAGACGCCCCAAAATAACAAAAAAAAATACGACCATCCAAATGCCAGTTGATAACGCAATGCCGACGGAACGGACGGAGCAGCGCCCGGACAGACCGCGGTGCGCACACAACATAGACCAGTGCCCCCACCCCCCCACCCAGTACCCCACCCCCCCACCCAGTACCCCACCCCCCCACCCAGTACCCCACCGCCGCGCAGCGAACAACCAAAACGCTCAAATGCCACGCAATCATCAACACCAATGCACAAGTGACGAGCCCAACGCGTGCACTGTGCGAGCATGGCGACACCCAATGCCCGGCAGCCCCCCGCGAATCCCGCGTGCAAGGTCGGGGAAACGAGAGAGAGCGAGCGGCAGAACACAACAGCGAAAGCCAGCGGAGAGAAACACCAGCAGCAAGTCCCAGCCCGGCAGCAAACGCGCCTTGTAGGTCACCGTGCACCCGCTAACAAAAGTCCGCCGTCCCCCCAACTGCCGGTAAAACTAAGGCCGCCCGCGCCAGCCAACATCCCCCATGCACAAACCAGCCAAACCAGCAACGAGGCAAAATCAACTAGCTCAACTGCATGCCACCACCAACCCACTCACCCGTCAAGGGCCGAGCCAACGAGGAAATGCTTCCCTCGGACTCCAATGCACAAACTAGGAAAAAAAACAACAAAAAAACCACAATGCATTAAGATGCATCGACAATCGCCCTACAATCCCACCGCAGCCCTCCAAACCACAGCCGTATCAACCCGCGCAGCGCCCAGAGACCCCCACCCCTAGTAGCCAGGGCACCCCACGACCCCCCAAAGCGCAAAGGACCCCAGACCGCATGTCACGGTGGAAGCTGCGCCCCGCCCTGAGGAAGAATAGCAGAAAGCCGTGCTGGGAAGCTCCCCGCCGACAGGGAGCGATAACGCGGGAGAACCAGGCCAACAGTCCCCCAGCCCAGCCAGAGGCATCCCTCTCCAGAGTGCAGGCAGAGGCAGCAGCCCCCGAGCCCCGTAAACCCAAGGCCGGTCTCGTCCCCGGATGGGGGCCCAGCCCCCCCAGTCAACCACCCCCAAAGAGGAGCACCAAAACCCACCCCGACAACACCGGCCATGTGCCTCAGAGACTCCTGAATGCCCCCACTGTGAGAGCCAGCAGGGGGAAGCAGCGGGAGCCCCACCCCTGCCCAAGAGGGCCCAGGCGAGGAGAGGAGACAATGGGCCCCCAGGCCCAGGGACACACTATCCGCCCAGAAATGAGCTAAAGCCAGAAGCCCGAGTCCCCAGACCCCTAGGTCCAGAGCGGGCCCCCACGCCAGGGGAGCCACGGCACCCCTGACGCCCCGGGGCTCCAGAGGCAGGACACGAGGCCAACGAGAATCCCCCCATTCATTCAACCACTCTGGCTGCCTCTGTAAATGGATTGTTATGTGTTGGATGCACGTCATGGATTGTGAAGTGAATGAATGGTCCTCCCCACTGGGACCAGATTCCTGACTGGCCCCATCATTCACCCCGCCAGGTCCCTCCAGCCCAGGGCTTATAGCAAGAGCCCCTCTAGCACTGGCAGCACCCCAGAGTCAGCAACAACCCCGCCCAGCCCCAGGACGGGTCCAGGGGGGCTCAGCCCCCCCAGCGTGCAGACCCGCCCCAGACCCAGAGGTTCCAAAGCCCCGAGCCCCAGACCCCCACTCCGTCAGCCCCACTGCAACCCCCCCACCTCACCGTTCCCACACAATCAGGAGCACTCCGAGCACCACCAGGTTATCGGAGGGACAGAGGGACAGAATGTCCAGGGACAGAATGTCCCAACAGCCCCCAGGGCCCAGAGCCCCGACACACCCCAAAGCACAGTCCTTCCCCACACAGGATGCAAAAACAAATACGATCTCCGTCCACACCAGCGTTTTAGCTGTGTATCAGAACTGATCTCTGTCTACATTAAAACGACTGAAAACGCACATCTGGTGGCCGTTCACGTACACTGGGCATGTGCTGGTTTAAACATGAAGCAGATGGTTTATTCCATAGTTACAGAAGATTTGGCAAAAGAATAAAGTAATGCAGAGGAAGAATCACACCAGAATTTTTTTTGTATGGACCAAGAAAGAGCTGGTACTGTTACTGAAAAACGGCGGCAGAAAACAGGCTGAGAGTCGTCACAAAGTAAACAGAGACATGCACAGTAACTTAGATTAGATTTATTTATCGTAAGTGTGGGCAATAAGTGTTATTCAACCCGTTCTCACTCCCAAGTTGTCACATATGGACGCATGGTCAAGAGCCACAGTCGTCAGTTTGTGACGCATTGGGAATCCCTTTTCTGTCATAGTTCGACATATTGGGGGAAGCCCTGCAGTGTCAGTTTTTGACGGTAAAGGCAGGTATATGATATTTAACAGAAAAGACTGAGTAAGGAGGTGGTTGGGGTGGATGGAGGGCCAGAACCCTGACTTTGAGCCAGGAGACTGGGGTTCATGCCCCATGTGAAACAAAAAGTCAACATTAAATTATATTAGGCAAGTCACGTAAGTGGCGTTAGTTAACTTACGTGTTAACTGACATACGGAGACCCAAACCATGATCTTTTCCTAACCATAACGAAATAGTTTTGTTGCCTAAACCCAACGAAGTATTTTCTGTGCCTAAACCTGACCAAACTGCAACGTTTCACGACTTTAATGACACACGTTTCAAAATGGCGATGTTTCGAAACGTTAGCGTTTTATTTTGAAAGTGTAACCGGACGTTATTCATATTTATTGTTGCGAACCTTACCGTAAGTGGTATGTTTGTTCTTGCTAAGCGTTGCTAACTTGACCACGGATCCCTAAACGGCAATAATTGACGCAAAAGTGCTACCCAAGTCTTTAAAAAGCGACGACAAAGGGCCTTGACCAAAGCGTCAATATGTGACAAGTCGGGAGTGAGAACGTGTTGCGTTATTTGCAGTGTCCAAATATTTTAATAAAAATGCTAAATCAAAAACTCTGTCAGCAGCATTGTGTTTCTGCTTTGCAGACCCAAGCAGAGAGCCAAACGTGAGCGTCCACGTCATCATTTCTAAAGTCCTCCATTTTTGCCCGTCCACACTAAAACGCTAAAACGAAAACGGGGTCAGCAACGTTTTCAAACTTCTCTGTTTTAGGTCTTTGATTGCAACGTTTTAGTCTTGACGGGAGGTGCAAACGTAGCAAAAGGTCTCAAAAGGTGTGGATGGGCCCTCAGAATCTGTAGAGAATGTAAATGGAAAACAAAACAGACCGTAATGTTTCTCAGCAATGTTGAACAGTGTTGTCAAGTCAACTAAATATCTTAAGTCACTAACTTGTTTTCTCAAGTTCACTTAACTTTACTCTTCCAATTTTACATTAGAATAACTCACGAGAAGACTTAATACTTGTTCAGCTTTGATTCAGTTAACACTCATCTTTCAAGCAGCAGGAAACATTTTACAAGTTAAACTAGCCTAAAATCGTTTTACAGTTCCTTGCCTATGCCAAGAACCGGCTATGGTAGACCTATAAATTAAACAAGCTGCACAAAGTTGTTATATTTTCTAAGCAAAGTAAATATATTATGTTTTTGTCAATCAATGTTTGATCATACTGAATGACTTCTTAAGGTATATAAACCATTTAAAAACCCATTGCATCAGCTGAAAAATGCAAAAGGTTTTCTTCACTTGTGAAAAGTTGACGCTTTGAAGAAACACGGTTTTCACAGTGATGACAAATTCCTAATGGCTAGAGGGGGTAGCACATCATGAAGGCAGGAGCACCAACCAAAACAGATACAACGATGAGAGCAAACACAACAGACTGTATGAAAAGAATGAAAGAATGAATTTTGTTCAAACAGAAGGAAAGGTTTTATAAACCCATAACTTGCCTCCTGCCCTGCCTTATTCTGGTGCTGGCTCATTTAAGACCATCTAAGTCACAGGCTGTACCTCCACCACCTCCATCCATCCAACTCTCCTTTTCCCTCATCAGTCTACAGCTCTGTGAGCCATTTACTACTAATATGGATTGATTATACATGGAAATATTAATTATTCTAAATCATCCAGAATATATTTCTATGTCTTTTTTTGGGCCCTACTTCACTTTTATCTATAATGAAAACAAACTCAGGCCATAAATAGCCATAGCAGTGCTGTAATTACAGGAGCATGTCATTTTTTGTGTGTCCTTCTCGCATGCTCTGTTCAAGGACAAGTCAAGGTAAAAGGTCCAATCATAACTCATTAATATTTGGGTCTGATTCAGGCTGATGTTGTTAGATGTAATGAGTTGTTAATGATGTTGTGTAAATATTTATTGGACAACACTGATCTTCAAACTCTCTCGCAGGCATTTTCAACAAACTGTGACTCACAGTAATAGAGTTTTTGCAATCAAACTCAGTCAGCCCAAGTGAGGCACACACATGAACACAATCCCGCAGACACACACCACTTCGTCTTGTTGAAAACCTTTCCACAAAACTTGGAAAGGCTTTTGCTTTTCTTTATCTCATGTGTCACCATGGTAATAAGTCACCTCAAGTTCACTAAACAGGAATTAGACAACTTCAATCAGCCAATGGCTTAAAAGCATTCAGGTCATATGACTCCCGCTCTTCCAATTACCCTTCATTTTCTCCAGAAATAATATAATAATAGAAATAAACAAAATGAAAGCCCTCCACCAGCAGATAAGACAACAGCTGCAGGGAGAGATCAGAAGGCGATGGCGTACTTCTTCTGAAGTGCAACATTTAACAGTTTATTGAGCACAGCTCTGTGATTTCATTACAGCGTATTTAATCCAGAATTAATAAGAGTGGTTATTAACCTTTTCCACCCTCGTTCCTTATTAGAGTTTTATTTCACTGATGTTTAGAGAAGCGTAATGAGACTGCAGGATGCATTTTGCCCACACAGAATGTATGTGTGCTCATATGTTTGTACGTGTGCTTCGCTTAAGCCCATGACAAAGAGAATGTGCTGGTTTTAATAAGAGGGTAGGTGTTGCCACCATACTGTCATTACTGTCATTGTGGACCGAAGCGGTACTTCTTTTGTGTGCAGGTGTTAATCATGGAGGGCAAGATCATACCTCAGAGCTCCACGCCCCGCCAGTACAGCACACTGCTTATTTTAACACCAGTCTCTCTCCTCAAACACTTTGCATAGCACATACTGTCAATTGTTTCTGTGTGAGTAAGTATCTCTCTCCCTTTAGATCTATCACCTGTCATCTCTCTCTGTGGTTTTCTGTTTGATGTTTCTCTCTCTCCCTCTCTCTCATATATATTGTGTCCATATATTATAATTGACTGCTTACGATCCTTCAATGTGTCAATACACAAATGATTTGGACATGTTGTTTCTCCTATTCCTGAAATCAAAAAGTTACTTAATGGTAAGGATTGGCAATTAAAGCAGCTTCTCTTGATATTACGGTGTACAGTTTTCTTCTAAACAAACACATTGTGTCTTGCCAAACTGCACTGTGTATACAAGTGCTAAGTCTGATATTAATGTTTCCACTGGCAGGCAGTCTTTGTCCTCCACACCATTTGCTGGGACATTACTTTGTTTCTTGGTGCATTACTGTCACCAACTTAATTTGTTTTACCGCTCCCTGTATTACCCACATTCTCATGCAAGAGCAAAAACAACAAGTCCTAAAATTCAACAACAAAATACATTGTTTGACATTGCTACATCTGTCAGCAGAACAAGTTTATTTGGTGCTTTGGTTCAGGTTTGGTAAGATTGAGGTGCATAAAGGACTCTACTGGGATTAGGGAAAGCTAGTAGTTTTGGTCAGAATTAGTACTTAAAGAACAATCCTGATCATAGTAGAAACCGATGTAAAACTCTTAAAGTGAACAGCAGTCTCCTGTATTAAGTCCACTGTTTTGCAGGCAAACCAACCTTCTCCCTATGTGGACTTGGTGCCTCCATAATAACATGCTTTTTCCTCTTCCGCTCCCAACATACAAGAGGGGATTTATACACAGTATCTCACAAAAGTGAGTACACCCCTCACATTTTTGTAAATATTTGATTATATCTTTTCATGTGACAACACTGAAGAAATGACACTTTGCTCCAATTTAAAGAAGCGAGTATACAGCTTGTATAACAGTGTGAATTTGCTGTCCCCACAAAATAACACATCACATCACTCACTATTTTATATTGTAAATTTGCATTATATTTTTAAATACAAACTCTCAGCTTTACGCTAAACTCATTGGCTAAAGCGTTGGCTTAAGCGGAAGGAGTTATGTGAGGTACTGGCTACAAATAATTCCCTGTTAATAATATAAAACAATTGCAGGGTGCCTGTTAGCTCGTCCAACCCGCGGCCCTTTGCTGTATGTTGTCCCCTCTCTCTTTCCCCCATAATTCCTGTCTCTGATCTGTCCTGTCTCAAATAAAGGAACTAAAAGCCCAATAAATATCTCTGAAAAACTAAATAAAAATTTTAATTTGTGAATTGAACCACTGACGGCCTCTAAACACGTACAAATGAATGACAAGCAGACAGTAAATGCAGGTGATTCAGTTCATCTCAGTAAAGACCACTTACATCTACATGGTGGTACATAGACAACCAGTGGTTGAACCAATGCATTTGAATGAGGGAATAGCTATCTAGAACCATGTGGTGCTTTGCATCTAAAAATGTAAGTACTAATTAAGTTTTTCCTTAAATTAGATATCTTGGTGAGGGAATTAAACTCGGGTTGCTTACAAATCATCAATGTATTTACGGTTGCTTCTATCTCCTTTTTCTAGTCTTAGCTCTTTTACACAAATCCCTCCATGGTGGGAAGATATATTTCCCACATTTTCTGCACCGACTTTGTACCTGTTTCACAAACTTTCAGGAGATGAGACTCATCTGTCTCGAGTTTTGTCCCCATACAACTGTGTTGTTTCATGAACATTTTGTCTCATATTATTTGTGTTTCTTTTTGCCTGCCTATCTGTCCCATTTATTAGTACCGGTATGTACCTTTCACGTACTGTTCCATCCTCTGTTCCACAACACACATTTTCATTATGTTTTTGTCCTTTTCCTTCTGAATTCTTTCCTGTCCTGATCTTTCTATTAATTTTCTCTCCATCTCACTCATTCTTCTTGGTCCCTTAACAGCGCAACCTAATTATAACAAATTTTTAATCTTTCACTCATTTTTTGCTCATACCTTATCATCTTCCTTCACCTCCCTTCATGTGCCTTCCATCTCCCCTTGTGCCTCCTTCAGTGCAGACCAGAATTATAGACCATCCTGGATAAGGTTATGCTTTTGTCACTGTGACGGTAATGCCTGGTACAGACTAATTATGTACGAAGCGGTCCTTGTCTCCACACTGGGGGCGAGGGGGCCAGAATTCAAGGGGTTATGGACAAATTGGTTCCGGTGGGAGACGAAGGACAGGAAGCAAGCTTTGATGAATGAACCAATGAGATACAGCTGCTCGAGAAATGGATTGGAGTCCACCGTCTGTGTGAATCAGGCTGTTTAGCTGACTGATACATGGCATCTGTGATCCTTGTTAGAGAATAGTTCATTCAAAATAGACAGAACAATGTGTGGTGCACAGTGGTTGTATTTCACCTAGTGAGACAAGGTCAGTCTTTGGATTTCTTCATTCTGAAAGCTGTTTGAGACTTTTTATTTCTCAGTTTGAGAATTTTTCTTCTCTGAATCAAGCTTGCATGTGCAGCCATGATTTTGATTGTGTGAGTGCGTGTGTGTTTAGATGTAATGTACAGTGGCCAGTGTTTTCCAGTACTATTTTTTTGGAATGATAATTAACATGAAATAGCAAAATGCCAAGAAACAATACCAGTTACATGTACAGCACTTAAAAGTAAGTGCATTTCCATTCACCTGTTTCATTACCAATTTGCGCACACAAAATAACCTGAGTGGAAATGCCAGGAAAAAAAACAAGTCAAAATATCACAAAAAGAGGTGGGAAGGGAGGAAAAGGTGATATTTTAATAAAAGCAAAATGAAACAAAGTGCAATAGAAACAGACATACCGAATAATTCATGACCTACATGAACCACATGACTTAAAGCTGGGCTAGGCAATTTATTTCAGAAGCATTTTGTGATATATTTGTTGAAATTGTCTTTACATCTCGACAGCAATCAATAAATCAATATGCTCTGACACAAAAATCAAAAATATGCGGTATCTGAGGCTGTGGCAGGACTGGCAATTTGCATGGTCATTCATTTCTTTCCGTCTATTGAGAGATGAAAACATCAGATCTGTGTGGAGTGACCCTCAAATTAACATAAATGCCATATTTCCATCACGTTCTCCACATTGTGGTCATTCATTGGAGGTTTGACCAGCGCTCTGTATTATATGTCATCTCATTGTTCTTCTTCTGCAGTGGTTTAATTGCACTGGAGTGGAGAATTAGCGCCACTGCTGTTTAGCTTGATGCACTCAACTTCTAATATTCCCATAACAACAATGGACAGAAGTAAAATGTGTGCTAATTTTGGATGGAAACTTGCCTATAGTCCTATGTCTCTATCTCCTTAAAGTGGGCATTTCAGTCACTGAGTGGCTCATACAAGTTCTCACAGGATAACAGTAATCTTCTTGGTGACCTACAAGGAAGGAAAAAACAATGTTAGGTGGTGGGTACAAAGTAATGCAATGTAAAAAACCTTAAGGCATTACAAACCATGTAAACTATGTTTTGTTTAGCTCACAGAGAACTGTTCTGCAGCAGTGCAGTCAGTGCTCCCACGTGTGGCTGGAAGATATCCAAAGGAGACTACCATTTTCTTTTAGTGGTATTGCTGTAATAAAGCATGCTGCTGAAAAGCTCTCCACCTGACATCATATAGAAACAGAGATGCCTGACCATGATGCAGTACATAGTTTGACGGCAAAGGGTCTGGCTGCAAAGCAACCAACTTTTAGTTAACAGCCTTGAAAAAAAATGTATTACAGTTGTTTATTTTTTGTTAATTCTGGATTGTCCAGTCCACATTGTCGGGTGCAGGGCAGGCTGTGTCTTGTTTTCCCTGTCAGTTACTAAGTAATAATGGTAATAATCATTATTAATTTTGTTAATTGAGACATATAATTCTGTTGGTTATTATCCCATCGTCAAGTTTTTCCAGGTCAGACTTATATATAGGACAGTTGTATGCATACAGGAAACTATACTGTTTAGACCTGTAAATGCTGTTGGAAGTTACAAAACAGGATAAATAGTAGCAGGGGAACAGTTTTAATGTCTGCCAGTAATTTAACATGTGTAAGAGACAGAGATGTTTGTACTGTCCTAAGAATTACCAGCTTCATAAGCTGTTAATTGCTGTTGCTCCAAACACCCTATAGGCTTTTATCTGATGAAAAGGTTTAAAAGAAATACCTTTTCCTTCAACTGGCATCATTCTCAATAACTAGCCTACCCTTCCTGCTCCTAGCAGTGACCTATTCACAGCGACCTGCTAAGGCTTATGGGTAAGCAAATTCAGCAGATCTTAACACCTTCTCCGCATTGCACCTGATCGAGGGGGAGAAAAATCCCCAGCACATGCACTTTTCCAATCCTCCTGCACCCCCTCTAATCCTCCCTCCCCTCCCTGCTTTCATCCATTCCCTTTAACTCTCCCTCTGCCCCCCCCCCCCTACCCGGCAGGCTGGAGCAAGATTCATTCAAAGCACAATCAGCACGAGACATGAATACAGAGCAGAGCTGCATCACACACACACACAAACACTCACAAAATGTCTCTTCAACCTCTGAAAGTGATGATGAGCTGAGTGAGAGGGCACTAACTGATCGCACTATCTTTAACCTCTGGAAGTGATGATGAGAAGACAAGAGTGCAGAGAGCTCACAACACTCTGTGCAGCTTCTGCTAACTATTTTTAAACTGCTACTTTACTTTATTCCTTAAACTCTTGCATCCCACGCCTGCATGTGTGCATATGCAGGTCATGAATGTGTTCCTGTAGTGGTGGCAGGTACTCACCTTTCCTTAAACTTTTCATGTGACAGCTAGAGCCAATGCAGCAGTGTGGATTGTTTCTGTTTTACCGTATTTACCCTGCATTACTAAGAACACATTTAATTAATTTAGAATGTATATTTATATTGATTATTAATAGGTTAGTGAGGGGCCATTGGTAGAATTTGGAAGGACTTAGAGCTTTAAAGGACAAGGCTTTGATTGCTTCGTAGTAGTTTTGATCCTAAAATATAGATTATCTCTGAAAGCTGGCCATTTTGATCTATACTAGCAATGTGGCTCTGTAAATGGCAATTGCTCTCTCAGTCTATTGTTTGGCTGGTCGGTCTACCACTTTGATTCAGACTTAAATGTCTCAACTACTTGATGGCCTGCAATGAAATTTAGTGAGTACATCCATGATCCCCAGAGGATAAAGCCTACTGTTGGGTCCCTTTAAAGAGGTGGTATTATGCTTTTTGGATTTTTCTCTGTCCTTAATTGAGTTTTATACCTTTTTTGTGCATGTAACAGGTTTGCAAAGTGAAAAAATCTCCCACAGAAAACTGTGCTCTGAACTGCATGAAAACAGCTTGTTTGAGGTCCAGCCTTTTCTTCTGCTTTGCTGCGACGTCACAGCAAAATGCGTGTCATAATACTCGCCAAGCGGATAGTCAAACACTCCCCCAAAAACACCGGTGTTTTTGAGCTTCAGCACACAGTTACAAGACATCCGCCTGCTGCTTCTCCTCTCCCTTCCAAACACTAGCTACCCTCTTGGCAGTCAATGGACATTAAGTTGTTACTGTGATGTAGAAACAGTTCTCAGTTAAAACTTGATGGATGAAATATACATTTGTTACAGATTAATAACTCACCACTCTGAAACTCTTGCTCCAGTCCATGTTGCTAAGCTGGTAAGGGGAGCATTTACAGCTGACCTGAAGTAGTGTTTACTGGCTTCTTACTGACCCACCCTACTCTGCTAGTAGCACTTACCTAGGAACTGCGCATGTGCAACTCCCAACAAGATCTTGTACAGGTGAGATGTATCACTCCATAGCGAAAACGAAGCCTTTAACACACAGGGTGAAAAGAAGAGCTGCAGCAATGTGCAGATTGACAAACAATATGGTGCAAAGCTGAGTAGTAGGCTACTACCAGTACAGCCGAAATTGCGACAGCATTGGGGAACTATGCTAGGCTACAAAATCAATGCTAAATAACTTATGCTATGGGATTTGACACTGACTGACTGAGTGAGGACTAGCAGAAGCTGACGGTCTCACTTTTTGCAGGGCTCTCAAGCCTCACGCATTCACCATGAGACGCATCCATTTCAGCCAGTTCACACGCTCACATGCCACACCTTGTATTTCTCACGCTGAGAAGTAAGGTAAGAGAAAAAAGTCCTGTAAGTTGTCCCGCTATATTCAATTAATGACCGATGATTTTCTGCTGAGTTCATAGCTTTCTCTGTAGCCTACTAAATGCCAGAGCCATTGAGCCGATCAGAAATTAAAATGCGTTGTTTCAGGGTAAACTCCGTGATCCCACTGCAAGCACGTTGGTTACCAGGCAACATGGATGCGCGCGCACACTGGGAGTAGAAGTTGGAAGCGCAAGACCCGATGGATGCGGTGACTGTAGGTTTTTTTCAGCATTTTCATTTTATAATTCCTGGGATGAAATCACTTGTCTGTGATCCATAGGCTGTGATCAAAGATCAAACCTCTCCAACCTCTTTGCAACCAGCAGCGTTGGCTTTTTTTGCCAGTGGTGAGCAAAGTAACTTAGGCCTATTCTTTTAATCCTTTTAAAAAAATAAAAGTAGGCCTAACAATACCTCACTGTAAATACTTGAAAAATAGGTTACATTAAAATAATCAAAAGTAAAAGCAGCAAATCTTCCCGTTTGTGAAGCTGGAACCAGGAAATGTTTTTACATGAAAAATGACAAATACCAAAACAGTTGCCAATTCAATTTCTGCAAATTAGCCTAACTGATGTAATTCTAATAGCTGGACTTGTATAAACTGTTAAATAATTTAATTTATATTGAAAAATCCTATTTTTTAAACTCTTCATATGTTTTGTGTGTGAAAAGTTTATTTTCTAAAGTACCTAGTAACTGAAGCTGTCAGATAAAGTAAAAAGTACAATATTTCTCTTTGAGATGTGGTGGAGTAGAAGCAGAAAGTGGCATCAAAAGAAAATACTCAAGATCAGTACAAATACTTTGTTTAGTACAGTATTACTTTGTTAGTGTCCACCACTGGCCTTAGCTTTGGCTAACTGAAACTAAGAAAAGGACTAGAGATATTTTCCTAAATTTTGGCTCTGGACAGAAAGCTATTATCCATCATGATGGTGAATATGGCCACAGTGCTTCAAGTGAGAGCCCCCTACCCCTGTCATCAAGGCATTAAAATGTGCAACAAACAATTACGCAAAACACCATTCACAAGCTGAAATGTGTAGCCTACTTACACACACAGATTGGCATACATGCATAGGGCAAGTTCTGCAATCCTACTGTAGGCCTTTGTGTACAGCACTGCTATTCAGTGGGCTCGTTAGGGAACAAGTATATAATTAGTATATATATATATATAAATAGTCTTTTATCAGATTTACTTATTGTTCTAATTTCTATTTGTTCGGGTCAATTATGAACTAGAGGTCAAATTTAACTGCTAGTAAAAAGCTGAGAGAATCTCACTCCAAACTTTTGATAAAACTTGCTGCTTTGGTTTATAACCAAATACCTGCAAAACTAATGACATTCCCATCAGCCTCCGCTGTACTGTGTACAATCTTAGCATGCTAAAACGTTAAACTAAAGAGGTCAACATGGCAGACATCCTATTTGCTAAACCTTAGCCTTATCATGGTTGAGAGTGTTAGCTTGCTGATGTTAGCATTTACACAGAGCCGTTAGTATGGCTTTAGATTCTTAGTCTTGTCAGGGTAGCCTATCAATAAAATAAGATGTCCTATTCAATACATATCTTAATTATTTAATAACAAAATTTAAGGGACAATTAAAATAGTGTTTCTTTTATGTGTTTACTTTTAAAAATTAAATATTGACAGATATATTGTTATTGGATCTTTTATACTTTCAGACATCAAAATCGGTATCAGCCTCAAAAATCCAGAATCAGTCATGCTCTTGCAAATCTAATGCAATATTAACTCACGCTAACTGATCTTGTTGACGATTCCTTAACAAGCCAGTCATATTAACTTGCAAATGTACATCTGCTTTCCTGTCAAACAATAGCCTAATGAGGCATTTTGCCTGAGTCTCCCTGCAGGTGTTAAAGTGACCAAGACATGAGACCTTCGACATCCTGTCACATTTGTTTATCATTGACTACATTTATGACTCATGAACATTTGTTATCCAGATTTGTGTGTTAAAGAAGATCATAAAAATATACAAATACACACAAACAGGGAAGAGCCATCAACACAGTACTTCATGTCTTATCAGTGATCAATATTTCATTTGCTCTCTCCTCCTTTGCTTAGATGCTGAGTGGCATCCCTTCCTAAGGGGACAGCTCAGGGACATACACACACACACACACACACACACACACACACACACACACACACATGCGTATACCCTCTCTCACACACTCAACACCCACACTAACACTGCTCAGGGCCGTTGTTTGCTTTGACTGACGTGTTGGCCATGCTGTGCTGACACCTCGCTGACACTCTATCCCTTTCAGATGCACATCACTGTTTACCAACTACTCTGAGCAAAACGCTACAATGTGTATGTGTCTTTGTGTATGTGTGTGTCCTCAATGCTTCCGGTCTGTCATCGTTACACATTTCCCTCGCTTCGCTTTTACATCACTGTTTACACATTTAATCAAAGCCAAACTGTGTGTTCCCCCGCCTTTGTGTTTGCATGTGTGTGCTCTCATGCTCCGTGTGTGCCGTGTCTTTTGGGGTGTTTTTGGATGGTTGTTTGCTGTTGTGCTCAGACTAGATCAGGGGAGCGGCGGTGTTATTGTAACCAAGTGAATAGGCACAGTGTTTAAATGCAAATTCATAGCACTGCAATGACAGGGACAGGTAATAGAGGATTGGCAGAGCAGGGAAGGGCACAGACAGGTTAAGGTGACAGATGGGGAACGAGGGATTTAGAGAGAAGGGAGTTGAAAGATGGGGAAAGCGAGATGAGGCGATGAAGGGGGGATTTGGTAACTTGCTGACAAGCGGTCAGCAAGTGAGGAGGAACAGACAGTGTGAATGGGTGTTTTAGAGAGAAGGAGAGAAAAAATAATGGAGCAAGAGTCCACCGTGGCTGGCTGAGATACTAGGAGTGCATGACTGAGCTATGACTGAACCATCACAGATTTCTCTGCAGTGTCACTGTGTGTGTGTGTGTGTGTGTTCGTGAGAGCATATTATCAAGTCCTTGCATCTGTGTTTATGTGTTTAGACCTTGGCGTGCACCACCTTTGAAAGCTCATTTAATAAATGAGACATGTCTCTCTCCATTTGATGAATGGGGGTGGGGGGGGGGGGTAATTCATCAGAGTCAAACTGACGTTTGACTGTGTTTGTGTATGTCTCTGCATATGCCTTGTAGCCAGTTTTATTTCACCCTCAGTATTTATTGAAATTGCAAAACATTTCAGTGTCATACCTACTGTAGTTGTGGGAAGTGAGGTGTTTTAATGCCTCTCTTGTAGTGTTGAAGTGCTGGATGTTGGTTATACAAATTACATCACTATGGGAAGTATTTATGATACATGTATTTCCAATAGAAAATCGGATTTTGTAATTTGTATTTGATAGTGTTGATGAAAATGAATTCATATTTTGCATAAAAATACTTGTGTCTTGTATTTGGTAGTTTAAAAATTGTGTAAAATACTTTGTGTGAAGTCTATGTGATGACATCATAAAAATGCTGCCTCTGATTGGTATTTAGTAATTTACCCAGATGTGTTGAGGTCAGAAAAAGAAAATTTATTTTTAGCATAAATTTCTGTTAAGTGTTGATGTTCGTTTTAGTAGCCTAGGCTAAATAGTTTACCTATTCACACAATGTTCTAGTAAACTATTAGACCGGTAGCAGCCCTCACAGTTAATATTAGCTTGCTAACCTTCATCTGTGTGAGCACAGTCACGGAAATGTGAATATATGATATGTTAAAATTGTATATGTCAGCTTTATCACATGACTCATTTGCAAGGAGAAAAGTGGTTGCTCTCAAACATTATCCACTTAATCAACTGAGTCAGTGTACTGGTGAAGGTATATATGAGATATGGTATGCTGGAAAAGTAATTTTAGTATTTTTATAATAGATTATTTTGATACACTTAAAATTACAGTATAATTTTAAAATGCATTATGATTTATTTTCACCCATCCCTGACTATTTTCATGTTTCTCCACTGACATGGAACAGTTTTACCAAATTAGCAAATTTATAAACAGAGCCACTGTGACAATTTTAGGATGCCAATGTTGAGATGTATTCTGAATGGAAAGCCAATTTTTTTCATAAAATGTGATTTGAGCTTTTTAAAAGAAAAACCACAGCTGTGCCTTTTCTCATAATAGTTCTGAAGTACAAAATATGACCAGAAAATTGGAAAACGGATGCCATCATATCTAGTGAGCTGGTTTCCAATCAATACTCAGCTCCAGAGTTAATCATTTGATAAAAAAAAACAAGCAGTGATGACTTTGTAACTTTGCGAAAAAAAATTTCAAGTACAACACTAGATGTAATTGTTCAAATTATGATTCTGTTTGTGTGTTTCTTTTTGTGCATGTTTGATGTGTCATCTGATTGTTCTAATAAAGGTCATAGGTGATGCCATCATTATGTCACAGATATGAAAAATGGCACCCCAACTACACACACACAGCCCATCTCCCACCTACACACAGTGATTTTTTTGTCATCCATCCCTTGAGTGAAGCTGTGACTTCTATCAAGCTTGCTATTGTCAGCTTTTCTTTTGGAGTGAGAAAGGAGCTCTATCTCTCAGCTGATGTATGGTCCACCCATACAGGCACTCTACTATGGTCATCTCTATCAAAGTACCTCTCTAAATGGATTTTGCTGTGCATCACACACTGTACTATATATGTGTGTAATGAAGAGCTATATCACTGCCTTCAGCGTATGAGCCCGTCGGAGAGTCATTGTCAGCTAGCTTGGGAATGAGAGACTCATTTCCCAGCCCACACACAATGTAGTGGTGTTCTTGTGAATGTAGTCCACACAGGGCTGATTTATGTGCATGGAATATTTATGCATGGAATATAGAGAGGATATTCTTTTGGATATATAAGCTTTCTACTTTCAGTATAATTATTAGCTAATTTTTGGTTGAAGGGGTTCTTCTTTGACAGAAGTGTGAGTGCTGTTGTGCTTTCACATGAGTTGATAAGTGGCTTGACTTATTTCATGCTCTTTTTTTATTTTGGGATCAGATAGTAGATAGTTGTTTATGGATACTAATGAATTTCTGAACTCTATCTTGTATGTCAAGGTCTGGGATAACAAGAAATGGTATAGCATGTAGCATTCCGGGAATATAATATTGCACTGCAAGTGCTATTTTTATGTTTTATCCCTTTCAGCAATCCCACCATGCACTGTAGTCAATATAAAAATAAAAATAAACAGAATAGCACATTTAGATACTTTGGCTGTTCTTGTGTTTTGCTTGTTTCCCTAAAACGTCAGTTCTTTTGATGTCTTTATGTGTTATAGTTTCAGCGTCTCGACTCAAGTGTCTCTCCATCAAAAGATGGTCTTAAAAAATGAACAACTACAACAATTACAGTAAGTTCACACTGAGGATATTTTGCATATTTCAAATGAATTAAATGCATACTCAATAACCTATTGTTGAAGTGCTTGACTAAACATTCACATAGCAATGTACAAGAAGCAGTCAGATTCTTTACTTGAGTAAAAGCATACTATAGAAGCAGAGTAGGGATATCTAGTCACATCAGGGGTTCATGGAGAATGGAAAAAGTGTCAAAACTCCAACATAAAGGCCACATGCCAAAACACATTGATCTCACAATAAACTTGCTCTTTATACTTAATGTGTTGCTGGAGTTTGGACCACTCAAGTTTAAGTACCAAAATGTTAAAATATTCCATTACAAGTAAAAGTCTTGAATTCAAAACCTTACTGAAATAAAAGTATGGAATTTACTGTCTGCAAAATGTACTTCAAGAGTAAGTGGTTGAAAATTTCCAGTTTGTTGAACCTCTGATTACACCCAGCATCTGTGGTAGGAGTGTTTTGGTTTGGTCAAAGTGTGCTCTTTTGCACCAGTAATCACACCATAAAGTGAGACATTTTGTTTTTTACAAATACATAATATAATTACTAGTGTTTTTTCTTTAATACACTCAACGATTAAAAGAAATATATTATTTGTGGCCTGTGCCCAGTTTGTCCAGTTCAGCCCACCACACCATATTCAACTTGTGAAACAGCTCATGTCAATGTGTCAATTCTCAGGTTTTATCATTTGTGATGTGAAAATATCCCATTTCTACACAGTCAGAGAAATAAAAAGAGTGTGTCCTAGTCGTAGTTCAGATCTAAAATCCTAGCGCACCACGCAACATCTCTCCTCTGTGGCTCCTGACTGCATTGTCTGTCAGCCGAAGAGTCAGTCACACTGTACGACAGTAGAGTAGGTTGTGCTAGTGTCTAGGTCAAAAGTGTATCAGCTGACATAATCGAGAGAAATGTTTGCTTCTGAAATAAAGTGGCATTTAGTTGTCTTAAATATTCCAGTTAGGGGCAAGTATCTGTGTATGTTACACAGCAATAACATTTATGATAAACTCACAGTGCAGCAGTTTGCCACATTTTCTGGCCTCAATCTCCACACATGCATCACTCGTCTTCATCAAATCTCTGTTTTCTATTGCTCCAAACTGCCTACAGTGTCTCTGAGGTTATGACACTAGTATTTAAATATCAGTTGAGGTCTACACGCTTTCATAATATCGCTTTTCCAGTGAGAGCACTGCAGTAGCGGAGTGGAGGGTCTATTTTAAGTGCAGTCAGATAGCTACATGGCAGTGTGGCTATATTTAATAAAAGTCTCCCAAACTCTGCACCAATCTCTCTCCCTGGGGCTATCTGGATTTGACTGGCCATGTCTGCTCCCATTTAATGTAAAGTGGCAGACAGAAGACGTGTCAATCTCTTGCCCTCTCTTCTTCCTGGGGTCTTGTCCATGGATTGAGAAACAAGGGAAGAAAAAGGAAGAGGTGAATGTGTTTTAATATCTATTTCTGTTGGTCTGGGTTTTTTTCCTTTTCAACCCACCCACCAAAAGTTTTGGATGTGCAGCAGTTTTAAAGCACCTTGGTAGGTGGAGTGCTCATCATACCACCACCCTCGGCTTTTATTTCTGTCTTGCCACTGCATAACCGTTTCTGAGCCCAATTCCTTCCTCCTCACACCAGCCTTCCACCCCAAGGCTATAGTCATGGTATAGCAGTGTGTAGTGCAGTGGTATACTGCAGGGCAGAGCAGAGCAGAGCAGATGACTCAGTTCTGGTAGCTACCGCACAGGCAAGCCCAATATATATACAGTACACTGTGGATCAGCACAGCATGGGTGTGACTCCAACTGTGCAGCTTTGGTCTGCCTACCTACAACTGTGCGGTGTGGTCCGCTACCGCTCCACAACATGAAATATCCATGAGTCAGGTTGGGCGTACAGATGCCACTGTACCCTGCTGAGCCCCTTAACAGGGGGTGTGAGTGTGTGTGTGTGTGTGTGAGAGAGAGAGAGAGAGAGAGAGAGTGGGGGGGGGGGGGGGGGGGGGGTGT
>NC_060153.1:14199235-14234354 GCF_021292245.1 Micropterus dolomieu | reverse complement strand
GGGGGAGGGGGGGGGGGGGGGGGGGGGGGGGGGGGGGGGGGGGGGAGTGGATCTGCCATCTTGTAGCCCTGCAGAGGGATGTGTCTGTGTGTGTCTGTGATGTGAAAGTGCTTGTGTGCCTTTGTGCATACACTCTTATGTACCTCATTAGGACTTAAATCAGGTGTCAGAGTTACAGTACAGGAAAGAGAATCAAAGTAGGTATATGACAGAAGAATAGGTGGTGAGTACAAGGAGTGGATCTATCAACCTACTGGTTTCCCTAAATGTGTGGGTGTTTGTGTGGTAGGAAGTGTGTAGCACCAAAAGCACACAGTCAATATGTCCCTCGTAAGGGCTTGGATATGGGGAGGGAGGAGTGCATACGGAGGGGAGGTCAGGGTGGAGAGCAGCAGGTAGAGTGTACATCTGTCACCTTCTGCTCCTTCAGGCCAATAATGCCCAAGAGGAGGGGGGGGGGGACAGGAGGAAGAAGCAAGAGAGGGCGTAATGCCACAAGGAAGAGGAGCATCACTAAACAGGCCTATATTTATTTTCAAGAAATTTCTAAGCACGCCTTATTTAGCTCTGCAAAGGCTGAAAAGCGTGGCTCTGAGTGGAATGTGTAATCCATTTTATTTGGTATCTCAAAAATGCACATGGTAGCAGAGTATTTTCTCTTTGAAAGTGTTAGTCTATTGTAAGGGAAGACAGGGCACAGACAGAGGTGAGAGAGAGAAGGACCTGAGGAAAGGAGTTGGCGCTTAGAGGAGAGAGGAAACGGCATCGGTGGGAATGGGAGCCGCACAGGCACCGTGTTCATCACTCTACTGAGGTTGACATTGTCCCAGAAACTTATGAATAACATCCCTGTGTGTCAGCCAGTCTCTAAGTGTGTGTGTGTGTGTGTGTGTGTGTGTGTGTGTGTGTGTGTGTGTGTGTGCGCGTATGTATGTATGTATGTGTGTGATGAAGCAGAAGAAGTCATGGGCTTAGCCACTGTCTATCGTGCAGGGCCCTGTCTATGTAAAGTCCACTGGGATTGTGAGCGAAACAGAAATGACCCAGAAAGACAGGACACACAGCTGCACAGACGTCAGAATATCAAGGAAGCAATTCAGTTCACATCAGTCTTCGCACAGCTTGGTTCTGTTTGCACATGTCATTTAAACATTCTGTACATTGAAGAGGACAGACAGTCATTTAGCGTTTGTTTTGTGAATTAGCCATTCTATCTTTTCTATTTATGTACCGTGTTTTTTAAGTGTAAATACACATCTATGTATACATGTGAAACTTTGCATGCATTTTCCACTGAAGGCACATCTTGTATTTATACTGTCTAAGAATTTGTCAATGTAACTTTTATATCCAGATTTTATCATTATATACACATATATATTTATTTATTTATTTAATATAAAATTTCCATATTGCTGGTTTACTTTTTTCATATATCACTGTCAATGTGAATCCAATATCGTTCAGCTCTGATAACAGATGTGCTGGGTTTACTGCAGACATTGAAAACACACTTAACAACATTGCAGGCATTTAATCAAATAAGCTGTTATGTGAATTTATATATTGGAACCAGTTTAAGTGTTTTCATGTCACTTTTTCTTTTCAAAGTCATCGTCATTACAGCATGTCTGTAATTCAGTCAAGTGTGATAGAAGTAAATGGCTGTGCGAGGTTATTGGGGGGATGGGAAAGCAAGACCATCTGTGTTCAAATATGTTTGCTCGTGTCTAGCATAAGGTGTTTAAGATGCATGTGTAGCAATGTGTACATAATCTGTTACACACCATTAGATGTAAGAGGTATGCATGTTTAAGAGAGAAAGCTAAAGTGAAATTAAGTAGCTACTCAGAATCTTGAATGATAAAGTCAGGCTTCAGTTCCAATCAGTGTATTGGCTGATAGTGTTACATATTAATACATCCTAGGTAAGAACCTAAATAAATGAATAAATTGGAGCAAAGGATACATAAAACAAAAATTGGTAAATTGGTATTTATAAATGGAATTATTTTTTGCATTTATTTGCTGGCACCCTTTTTGTTCATTGCTGTCATTTCTACAAGCATTCATTCTAACTACTACAAATCATGCAAGCAAAAGCAATGTATTGGTTTCAGTCTCAGTGGAATATGACCAAACAAATCAATATAGCAATTGGTTTATTGATGACAGGGGAACAGATTCACATCAGTCATTTTTCATTACCCAATAATATAAGGCTTGAACCACACTGAAAACCCAAAGATGCTGTCATAAATCAGTGATGTTAGTTTGCTCATTGATCAGATCCGAGACATACATTTGCCAAAGTGACTTGGCAAAAGTACTTACAGAAACACTGATGTGTGCATTGATCTGATGATGGGATATGTAAGTCAGCACTAATCAGAGCCTTTGCCCCACCACTACTCTGCATCCGATACCTACTGACACTTGTCTATGAATAACCTAAAATCAATTTGATGGTTAATTGGTAGTGTGTGTGCACGTGAGTGTACATGACATTCTTCACAGTGTAAATCCATTGATAGATTTAGCTACCCAATAACAGATTCTGTGTAATAAGGGCCTTTGCCACAGTGCTAGTTAGAAGCACTTAGAAATGCATGGTGTGTGTGTGTGCATGCATGTGTATGCGTCAGGCCCACTTGTATTTGAAGATCTCATTGACTCAGCTGAGAAGAGAATAGAATATAATTTAAGCTGAAACGGTGTAACTCATCAAATCATAAAAAACATCACCACAGAGATCATACAACATAAGAAATTATGAAAAAAAATTTTTTTTTTGAAAGATCACATCTTTGAAGTTTATTATTGGGAGTAAAGCAGCAATTGTATTTGGAACAAAGGATCTCTGACAACAAGTATGACAGTTATCTAATGCACAGTGCTTTGTTCATAGTCCTGACACTGTGGTGAGGTGCGAGTTCATTAGTTCCGCCTTTACCATCTAATGCAATACAACGGTCATATTCTGTCCCCGTGATGTGTCTAAATTGGGGTAGACAAAACATTAAAAACACCTCTCAATACAATGTAGTCCAAATCAATACCACCATAAATAATGACTTTACAGTTTAAAAACATCAGTCTGACAGTATTACAATGAATGTTATATTTTTACAAATATAGGAATCACTGCAGGATTGTTATAATATATTTTCTGAGAATGCAAATGTGTTGAAAACCTCACTTTATGCAATACAAAGAAGCAGGCTACAGAAGCAGGAAGCCTTTGTTAAAGGGCCTGCAAGTGAAACAAAAGCCTGAATGCAGAAACAGTGCCAGAATCTCTCTGTCCATTAATTCAAACTTAAGTGTGATTTTTAAGTTCAAATCAAACACTGGATTTCTACAGGCCGCGCCCTCATGGAATTGCAAGAGCCCCTGCAGTGCAGCTGTGACGCCACTGAACACATAAGAGGATAAAACGCCGGCCTCTTCTTGCCTTTCCACTGCCTGCTCAAGCAGCTACAGGAGGTGTCCCACTTTCAGCGTTGAACTTCATTCCCTGCGTGCAGGTCTAACTCGGTGGTCGAGAGCACACTGTTTTCCTTTGTTTCTCTTTTGTTTTGTGTTTCCCAAACAAGTTTTTGGATCCCAAGAAGACCGTTATACCCAACATAATGGCCTCGTACCTGCAGAAGAAGATACGGCTTCCACCATTTTTTACCGAGAGAAGGATAACCCTTGACACCCCAATCTCTCCATCCACAAACGTAGACTGCTGTTTTTCTCTGCTGCTCCTGAGAATCAGCTATGCTGTGACCCCACCGACTGTGCGGCACCAAGGCTATCGTCAGAATCCGAGCTGAGAAGGACTCCACAGGATTACCTAAACGGACTGACGCATTATACCATTACAAAGAGCAATTTCAAGTACGAGGCTTGTGTCTGGACAGAGATTGGGGCACTGTATTATTTGTAACCTGAAGCATTTTTCATTTCATTTCCTTCTTTTTCAAGCATTTATTGTGGTGATTTTCTGTGGGATATTATGGACTGCTGAGTTTATTGTTGTGTGTTTTCTTTACGAGCACATTTCATTTTGTACTGGTGCTAGGCTGTTACTTGTGTTATTCCTAAAACTGTGTGTTAAGCCAATAACTGTGCTTCATCATGACCAAAATCCAGCGACACGGCTGCCGATTGCAGGTTCGCCACCGGTTCCTGTGTGGCAATTAATTGTGTTTTACTACAGTAATTAGGATTCTGTGTATTTATACCTGTGGTAGTTCCTGCCACTGTTGAATGGAAGTTCACTGCTGAGTACTAAGTGATAAAGTGTTAGTTACATTATATCTAGCCTATCTAGGCCTTAAGCTCTTATTGAGTTTACTCATTGTCATGAGGGCTGCATAAAAAATCTCTTACTAAAGTTACTTAAAATTATAAATATTGCTGAGATCTACTGATTATTTTCTTGATGACAGACTTGATAACACTGCTTATTCAGCTTTCAAAAACATGTTCTACTACTATTCTCTGCTCTTCTACTCTGATGCTGTCTACTCTCCTTTCCTCTCCTGTCCAACAACAATAACAACAACAATAAACACATAAATTGTCAAACAATCAAGATTAATGTTACATTAACTAGAATAAATTCTTTGTTTCTGGAGCAGCAGCAGCAGCAGCAGCAGCAGCAACGTTTACAGCAGCAAAGTCACTGTATACTCTATGGGCCGGGTTTACTAACACCCCAGATAAAGAGTACAAAAGTGTGTGTGCATTCTAAAATATTGCACGTGTTATTGTAGTACCTGTTATGGGTGATTAACTAAGAATTATTGCATAAATGACAACAGGTGCAAACACAATGGAGCTGGCAGTATTTAAATGAGGGTTTTGCGTGTTTAATGGGTTCTGCCATGGAGAGTTGGGAAGGAAAGCAGCCACAATGTACCTGCCCATCGTGCCTAAGATTGCACTAAGTAGTTTGGACAGCACACCCCAGCAGAAACATGGTGCAAACTATGGGGGAGCCTTAATAAGACATGAGCTCCCCTAAATACATGATTTGTGAAATTTAATTTCTATATTTCTGTATCATCATGGATCATGCATAAAATCAGTAGCGTCGTGCTTCATCCAGCCAGAGGGAACGATCTCCGACCGCAAATCTCCTGTCTCTGGCCATGTACACCCCAACACCCCATTTCCTCTCCAATACCTACAATGGGTTGTGTCGCTTCTACGACCGGCACGCTGCGAACAGTTGGTAATCGTTCCCTCTGGCTGGGTGAATATTACGCTGGCTGGGTGAATATTACGCATGATCCATACACTACTGCCTCTGCAGCACCACTCAACTTTCTAAATTCTTCAATCTCACAGAGAAAAGAAGTCAGGTCGAAACAGTGTTGAGAGACTGCCGCAGCTGTTGCGTTGAAATGCAGGGTTGCAAGAAGTTTGGGCACGGCAGCTATTGCGTGACTCCTTCTTGTAACAGGCTCTAAATCAGCCAACAGCTCCAATATGGCATGGCTGGAGAGGCGAAATGTGCGCGTTATATGTTCCTCAGTCATGCCAAAAATATTGACACAAATGAAAAAAAAAAAAAAAAAAAACACTTTCTCTACCTCTTCTTTCTACCTTCTTTTCAAAACGTATTAAGAACAGATGCTGTTGCACTCACATGAAATTGCTTTTAGGCTGGTTAGATCACATTGTGTGTAGTAAATAAATGTATTTGCATGTTACCCTCCCATTACTTTTCACAATAAAACTGAAACACCTCAAATTGCATATTCATTAAGGCAAAAGTAGTAAATGAACAATAGTGTCAGATATGGTTTAAACAGAACCCAGAAGCAGACAAAGACGGGAGGCCTTTCACAGAGTTTATTGAAGAGCAGTCAAGACAAGGTGGGAGCGAGTGATTCAGCTGGGTGGCAGGCTCGACGATAGGCAGGGGAGGCAGGCAAAGTGTACTCCTCCAGAGAAGTAGGCAGGTATGGGCACAAGGGGAGGCGTCCTCTCCAGACTAAGAAATCCAAAGAACAGAGACGAAATTAACCACAAAAACGTAACAGAGAGTACAAGGTAGCAACAAGGCTGGGTGCCGGCTAGATACAATGTAACAATCCAGCAAAGACTGAGGAGAACTGCAGGGCTTATGAAGCAGCACAGAAATACATGATACGAATCAGTTGTGCTAATCAGTCTGCCAGACAGGTGACTGAGCCAGCCCCATGCTTCCCCACCAGTCACGCCTCCTGCCAACCTGCAAGGGTAGAAACTAGGTAGAGCCCCAAGAAAGAGAGAGAGAAAGGCGGAGCGACAGAAAAACCAAAACACACCAGCCAGCCTCACACACTCAAAAACAGAAAGTAACAAAACACATGACATGTGTCATCCACACACAGACCGTCACAGCTTAGTCATAGTTGAGACATCGTGACAAATAGGTGCTATCTTGCAAACTACTTACTTTTGAAAGACGTCATTCTCTGTGCACAGCATTAGTAGATCAGCTTACATGTTAATTTGCTGGTGATATCAAGTTTGCACTTGTTTTTACTCACGCAAACCTTTAGTAAATCTAGTCCAATGTAAATATATCCTTGAATTCTTGTATCTTGAATCCAATGTATACTGCCGCTATACTGTATGTTCATGCTTGTTGAACAGGTGTATTGATCAAGTATTGGGTTTATACTCACAAAGGTTTTATTGCACTTACTTACAGTAACATGTGTAGCTGTCGTCAACTCGAGCAATCTTCACCTGGATCTTTTCTCCACTGTGGCCTCTCTGCTCGTCTGACCACTGACTTTCCTCCGTATGCGTGTGTGTGTTTGAGTAGGAGCTCACAGAGAGCAGGATTTCTATGATGTCAATACAGATTTGTTGTTCACAATGTAATGTTAGCATAATCACGGGAAAAATAGGGTGCGTCGATAGTGAGTTTGCTGCGTCAAGTACACGTACCTATCAGCTTGACTGCAGTTTCCAGCAAACCTGTAGCAGGTAACAATGACAACGCAGACACAGAAATACTACTTTGGGGACTAGTTCCAGGGACCCTACAATGTTACACCTTCCCATTGGCTGTATGGACAGTAGCTAGATTTGTGATGCGTTCAAGCACAATAAATTATTTCGTATTAAAAACATTGAATGCCGTTCAATGGCACATTTACACCCGATGCAGCGATCCCATGCATTGCCCCCCATATTCACCACTGGTTTTAATAACAGCTGGTTATGATGGTCGGTGCTCGGATCCACCCTTCATTGTCTACCCTATTAATGTAAAATAGTGATTAAGTATTGACATTTATAGGTGGGCAAACCCCTTTATTGGACTTTTTTTACCTTTGGTAATTGGTCACTGATTCAAGAGTGGTGCCATGTATTTATTCATCTTTATTAATCTTTTTGTAATATTAATAACTTTTTTACAATAATATAATATATATTATTTGTAAAATATTTCTGATATTTTGATAATAACCAAATCTGCCCATACCAGATCCCAACAAAGGTGTACTATTAAATAACTCAGTGTATGGGAATGATATGTGACTGTTAATAAAACTCAATTTGCTGTACAGTGCAACTATTTTATTCATTTAGTTTGGTTGGTTTCAGATAAGTCAAGTCCACAACATTTTAAATCAAGCGTGTGCACATTTGCATTTGTTAATTGGCCAAATGATATGAGTGTCTGCCCAGAGGTCAAGATATGAAAATTAATGTTGTACATGCAGAATAGACACAATACAGCTCTGATGTGCAAGCTGTTTTTCTCTAGTGTCCTCTTGTTTGTGGGTTATGGTCAGGTCTCCAGAAACCGTTGCAGGTTGTGCACCACCTCATTCAAAATGACTTTAACTGATGAGGCTTTTAACCACTAGGTCCACTGTACTGTATTTTAGAAAGCCACCATGAGTCATATCGTATAATTTTTGTGTCATGTATGTGTATGGGCAGTTGGCTCATCCAGAGAAACACATGCACTGCTGAACGTGCAACTTTCGTTGGAAATAATGAGCACAATAATTAGACACTTCATCATTTGTTCAGTACATGATAAGTATTGGAATTACTATTAACTCTTAATGTATCATTATATTGTTATTAAAGCTTTATATTTATTCCTTCTGCTTTCAATATTCACCTATCCTTACCCACAATCCATCGAGGTTCCTTCCCTTTTGGTTCCCTGTGGTCCGGATCATTGTGACACTACACCATTGTTTCCTTGAAACTGTCGGCTGTCGAAAGGCTGTCTCTGAGTTTGCTTGTTTGGTGCACACTTATCAGCAGTTCCAAGAGGCTGGAGAGACACTTGAATTCCCTTTTAATGATTAAAATCCAATCTGTCTCCACACTAAACACTTTTTTCAAATAGTTTTTTAAACATATGGCTGTGAAAATTACTTAATTATACAAAAACAAAACATGAACTAAGAAGCTATTCTCATCAGAGAGAATGGGCACAATATATACACTCTTGTTTTACTGCCGGGTTGGCAAAAAGTGCAGGTAGTGATACCCTAGCTACTGAAGATATCTTACTCTATACGTTTACTAGTGCTTTATCATTGTTCCCTGCTTTCTTATATTACACATTACCCCTGCAACCAATGTTTCTCTTACCCAGTGTGTAGCATAAATTAAAAAATATGGTTTCATGTTATTCCCGTGGCCTTTAACATAAGTCCCCCCCGGTATATAAAGTATAGTGTATTATAATCCTTATGCCTTGCTAATATGATGGGACAAATATCTAGATATAAAGCAGATAATGCAGAGAATCTTGCTTCCTGTTATGACAGGTAACTTGTCAATTAAAGCAAACCAGGTAGTCTTCCGTGTGTGAGATCTGGGGCCCACCAAGGGGCCGCAGCGGTGCATTCACAAGTCTAGTTCAACGAAACGCCTCAAGCCGTATCAGTTCATATATGTTTCAGAGAGCTTATTGTGACCAGCGCTATTTTCTGGGGTTTTTCTTTAAACATCGCCCGCCATAGGGGCTGCAGTACTGCAATAACAAGTCTAGTTCGACAAAATGTCTCAAACCCAATAGATTCATCTGAGTTTCGCGAGAGTTTGTCAACAGACCAGCTGAACAATCAACCGTAAGAGTTGCATACAGTAGCTTGTGAATGATTTGTCCGGTCACAAGGCTATGAAATAAAACAGTCCTTTCACTCATGGTTTCAATAGTAAACTGTCATAGGAATGACAAATACCTATAAAAAACATTATATTCTAACCAGAAACATTTAAGAAAACATAAATTACAAAGTATCTTTTGTATTTCATGCAAATAGGAGTTTTTTTAATAAAGTTTAACAAAGCTCCCGTCACCGCTATGGATCACAGGATTTCTGAGGGACGGCCTTTAAAGCTGATAGGCTATAGGCTAAGGTCTTCAAATTCCACTGGAAGCCATGAGAATCTTGCTCCCTCTTGTTGAATGACTGCATCACGGGTGTGTGAGCCTCTGTCTCTTACACGCAGTAGCCTAACATATATTTGTGAAAATGTTGTAGAGACAGGACGGTGTGTTGAGATTCAGTGTGGATTTTATGTATGCTTTTTCTTAACGGTGGCTAAACTGTCTTATAGCAAATAATAATGACATTTAAACTTTGTCAGTAACAAGCTGTTTCAAATGCGCGAGTGATTATATATCGTTCTTGTTTTAAACTCAATAACAAGCTGTTTCAAATGCGCTAGTGATTGTTTTTCGTTCTTGTTTTAAACTCTCGGTAACAAAAATGATTCAGATGTAGGCCTATGTGCGAGAATAGGATGGGATCACAGCTAGACAACTGTCGGTTTGACATGACCGTGCAAATGCGGTTGTATATTCACAGCCTTATATCTCTGCATAGACCATAATGTCAGACTAACAGGTATTGCAGGATAAAACTGTGTAGTGGGACAATGGTGTGGATTTGTGCATTTTATATTGAATAAATTTGGAGCTACTCCAAATTCCTCTTTTCCTCTCCCAGAGAGGAGCAGGGGGGTTAAAGATCAACTTTCAACAGACTGCTGAAGAGACCCCAACGGAAGGGGGGGTGGAAAGTTGCTTTCTTTAACTGGTATGCCTGGGCAGTTGATCGTAAAACTGGTTTTGATCTACGAAGCTGATAAAGCAGTGCCTGACTGTTAAACTGACAAAAGGGACACTAACCATTAGCATTTCCCTGAACAGCCTATCAAAACTGCCCCCCACACATGTAACCGTTGTAACTGACCTTGCTCTGTGTTTCATTACCCCATCAAAGGGATACTCCTTGTCTCACCAAAGTGTGACATAACCCAGGAAGCCGAACTTTAAATAACCAAAACTGCAGTCTCCAAAGACTCAAAGCATTTAATTAAGTTTAATTTAATCTTTAGTTTGCCTCTATTTGAGTAGTTGTGTTACCATGTTGTTGCTATCTATTGCTGATATTAGTGCTGAAAAGAATCTAAATAAGTTACTTTTTGTTTTATTTTCAGCAAGACACTCCTTCATCTAATGTGTAACCAATACTTTCTCACAAAATTCCTTTAGAAATGATGATAAAGAAATGTCATACTATACTCTTAATCGCCAGCTTGAATTTAAGGCTGAATAACTAAATTCCCCAGTTCCTAAGGAGAGATGGTCTTGGATTAATCTAAGCTTTCCTCATGTAACCTGAGCTCCCCCAAGTGGACGAAATAAGTATTACATACCATCGTTGGAAATGCCGTGAATGTATAAATATCCTGACCAATAATGTGACAACTGTTTCCTGTTACCAAATGCTTAACTTAGAACAATAGAAAATATTTGATTATAATACGTGCAAATAGATTTCTTTTCTTTGAGACATTAAGTTTAGAAAGGCAGTCCCTCGGGAAACCTGAAACACCCTCTGGGGAACCACGGCCCAGGCAACAAAAGAGCGACACGCGACGTCGTTCTCTCTCTCTCTCTGCTCTTTCCTCCCCTCATGCCCTGGTCTTCCGCTCTGCTCTCTGGACGCTTCGGCACGCGTCCGGCGTGCCTCTCCGGGCAACGCCTAAGAATTCGGCCAGCGCAACAGGCCTTTGTTCGCTTGAAGCTACACACGCGAAGTGCCGCGACATCGATCTGCCCCTCAGTTTGTTTTATTTTTTTTGTAAACATCTTGGCTCTTTTGTTTTGTTAAAGTTATCAGTCCATTAAGTTACACTGGACTAATTCAGGAACGACCAAGTTCCATTTTTAAGCTTTTTCGTCGAGCCAACTTCACCGAGGTCAGACCAAGCCACGTGGTCTCGCCAGCGGCAATGAAGGAAACCTGAAAACAGCCGAATTGCCAGACGGAGGACGGCGTTTTCTTCAGTCAGACACGGTGAACCCCGGAGAATCCCTAGCAAAAAGCCAGGATCGGGCAGCTAGTGTGGGACCCGTGCAACAGGCCAAAGCAGGCCCTCGACAAGCCGTAAGATCTAGCAAACATTCTGTAGTCAGAGATGTCCCGTAATGTTAATATTTCCTTTAACTCCTAAACTCATAGCTTACTTTCATTAGTTCTCCTATGCCATATGAGTCAAATGCTTCCCACAATCGAACCTCCATTGCTCATTGTGCAGCCATTGTTTATTTTCCCTGTATTTAACCACCCTTTTATATCGCATTAGTTAGAGAATAAATTCACTGTAATATAATCAAAAACTGTGTGTGTTGCCTATTTCCACGTCCCTGCCAAGAGAATTGACCCTTTAGATATGAGACTGACTGATTGAGTTAAGATAATTTAGCGATTATTAACTAACTGATCACTAGTAATAATTGTATAATTATTAAAAGCTACCTAGAGGTCCAGAGACTCTAGGATTATAACAACTCCGGTGGTGCCCTGAAACGAGGAATATTTTTTTGATTTTATGAATATTAAAATTCATAATTGGGCATTAATTCTCATAAATTTATTAAAATTCATAACTAATTTAGCCATGCTACAACTGTGAAAGTAGATCGTTGTTGTTTTATCTTTATCATTGTAATATAGGGTACATTAGTCTATGTGATGCAGTGTTGTTATCAGGAAGTAAAAGTTACAAAGAGCTATCGGTCAGAGATGGGGACTCGAGTTAGAGACTCGGACTCGAGTGCAACTTAAGTCGCATACACAGTGACTTCAGACTCGACTCGTCCTCAAAAGACTTCAGACTCGAATCAGACTCGAGGTGCAGGACTCGTGAACAATGTTTATTTTTTAGGAAACTTCTGATGAGCGTGCTGTTATTCCCTCACTCCGTTACCTATAACCTGCCTACGTAATACGTAGCATCTGCTGCGCGTGGCCGCATGTGAGAGTGGACAACAAACAGCGGCAGCTGCTGAGCCATTCATCATAAACTTTGGCTTTAAAACTTTATACAACAAGACCCAAACAAACAAGTGCTTCCTTGTCGTTCCTTATGAAAAGATGGATGAGCGTTTGTTTACTTTCCAAACTTGTGGTAGTCGATTAACGTAATTATTTACGACCCGCTGGCTGCCATCACCCATACTGTCACAAACCCCCGGTCTTGACCCTGGCCTACCTGTTGCCCTGAGGCTGCTGGTGGGCGTGGTAATCTGAGCTCCAGGCTTTCCCACCTGAAGCACATCCGCAATCAGCACACCAGGGCCTCTGCCTGCAATCAACACGCCTTTAAGAGATCTGCCAACCTTCCAGTCCCCGCCGCATTGTTGTACTTAACCGTATGGACACGCCAGCCAGTTTGTCTGTCTTAGTTTCAGTATTTTGTCTGAACCTTCGTACCAGTGTCTCTCTTTGTCTCGACCTCAGGAAACCTGCACATGCACCACGCGGATTCCCTCCTGTGCCCCGGAATCATCTAAGCTCTGGGACCAGAACCGCAGACCCTCAGAACGACCACCTCACCCCAACCTCTCCCAGGACACCCCTTGTGCTCAATAAACCACTTCTGTGCATTTCTCTAGTCTGCGTATGAGTTTCTGGCCCCCGGTCCTGACACATAGTCTATGCCATCACCTGCCATCATGTAGCCTTACAGTTTTATTTAGTTATAAACATTACACTGGTTTGAGAGTCTGCAGGGTGTGATGACTTACAGTAGTTTATAAGTTGTCATTAATTGTAGACGCATTGTACATTAGGCTGCATTGTTGTGCTCTGTTAAGTTAAAAATAGACAGGTTTATTGTTGATTATGCAACGTCACAGTTTTATTTAGTTAATGTTACACTGGGTTTAAGAGTCTAGGGACTGTGTTGACTTACAGTATTTAATAAACAGTCAATAATTGCATTGTCCATTACATGGTTGTGCTCTGTAAGTTAAAAACAGGTTACAGCTTTATTGTTGACCATGTAACTTTACAGTTTTATTTAGTTAACGTTACACTGGGTTTAAGAGTCTGGGGAGTGTTTTGACTTACAGTATTTAATAAACCATCAATAATTGCATTGTACATTACATGGTTATGCTCTGTAAATGAAAAGCAGGTTACAGTTACAGAATTCTTTATAGCTATGCAGTTTTATTAGCAACCTGGATTGAACGAAGCAGGTGATACAACATTCGTAATAACCAAAAGAGACTTGAGACTTGACTTTGTTGCATGTCTACACTGATGTAATAAATTTATGAGAATTAATACCCAATTATGAATTTTAATATTCAGAAAATATTAATTCATAAAAGCTCTCATTTCGCGGGGCACCACCGGAGTTGGTATTAACCCAGAGTCTCCGGACCTCTGGGTAGCTTTTAATAATTATACAATTATTTGCTAGTGATCAGTTAGTTAATAATCGCTCAATTATCTTAGATAAATCAGTCAGTCAATCTCATATGGAAGGGGTAAATTCTCTTGGCAGGGACTTAGGGAAATAGGCAATACACACAATTCCTTGATTACAGTGAATTTATTAACTAACTAAGGTGATATAAAAATGCTGTTAAATACATCAGAAATAAACAATGGCTAAACAATGAGAATGGAGGTCTATTGTGGGAGAATTTGACTCATACGGCAGCTAATGAATGCAATTAGATGATAACTCGGTTAAATTTGTCTAGGGATTTCAAGGATTACATATGCTGGACTAACCAACTATTGGACATCACTGACCACAGAATGCAGGGTTTTGGTCTTACTGCTTGTGTTTCTCCCCTCCGGGTTGCTGGTAAAACGGCCTCAAACTGGCAGATTCCGTGCGTTCTCGTTTAGGACAGCTTCAAGCCGTCGGCCAGTCGCTTTCTCTGCCAGGGAATTGCTCCGGGGGTCCATCTCTGGTAGGCTTATTGAAGAAACTTGCAGTGGGGGGCCAACCCTGACTCGGGTTAGCAGTTTTCGTCGTCCTTTGTTACTGCTGGCGGGACACGTGGTTGACCCAGGCGTCGGAGCTCAGTGTCATTTAGCTCGACAGAATAAAGCTTAAACTTGGTCGTTCTTGAATTAAAACTAGGGTAACTCAACGGATTGATAACTTTAACAAAACAAAAGCAAATAAAACAAGTAAGCTGCTGAAACGAGGGAAAGCTGAGGTCGCGGCACTTCGCGTGTGTAGCTTGAAACAAACAAAAGCCATTTGTTGCGCTGGGCCAAACTCTTAGGGCGTTGCCGGGAGAGGGGCACGCCGGGCGCGAAGAGGAAGGCCAGTTGCCATGGTTACGTGTGTGTGTGTGTGGGGGGCAGTTTAGGGTTTCCTGCCCTCTCTTACAGCAGAGTTTTGATAGGCTGTTCAGGAAAACGCTAATCGCTGGTCAGTGTTCCATTGTCAGTTTAACAGTCAAGCACCTCGTAAGGTGGCCACATTTACGATCAGGCTGCTCAGAGACAGCACTTAGGGAGAGAAACCTTTCACCTTTTCCTTTGGGTCTCTTCAGCCGTCTGTTGAAAGTTGATATCTCAACCCCCTACTTTCTTTCTCCCAGGGAGAGAAGAGGAATTTGGAGTAGTCTAAATTTATTTAATATAAAATGCACAAATCCACACTGTTGGTACACAATAACTTGGACTCTAGCTCAAAGACTTGAGACTTGACTTGGACTCTAGCTCAAAGACTTGAGACTTGACTTGGACTCTAGCTCAAAGACTTCTGAGCATCTCTACTATCGGTAGAGTTAGTGAAAGGGATGGATTTACGCGTGAGAACACAAAACAGATGGCTCTCACAAAATGTTTACAAATGCCTGCGTGGTTATTTTTCGTTCTTTTGTGGCTCTTACGACAAATGCAATAACCTGACTCGCTGTCAGAGAGGAGAGAAGAAGAAGCACTTGTTTTACACCTAAAAATAAACCTTCTCAGTAACAGGCTGTTTCAAATGCGTGAGTAATTATTTACCGTTCTTGATTTAAACTCTTGGGATTATGCATGAGAACACAAAACAGACGGCTCTCACAAGATGTTTATAAATGCATGTGTGATTATTTTTCGTTCTTGTTTTAAACTCCACCTGTATGGCATTAGGGGGCTGTAAAGACCTGTGGGGGATGCAGAACAGGGGTCTCAATTATAAAAACGTTCCCAGAAACCTCACTAAAAGTGTACGTGCGTCCAAAAGACAAAATGGCTTATGACAAAAATAATTCAGACTTGTAAGCTTGTTCCCTTTATAAATCACAATCAACTTGAAATGTGGCCTATGTGAGGAAGCACCATATCCGATCCCTTCAAACGCTTACAACTGTCTATAAATGGTTAGTGGAATTAATATTAATAGCCTACATACTGACTGCGGGAAGAAAAGGAGGCAAACTCTGACAGAGGAGCTACAAAACAAGATTCAACTCAGCGTGACACTGATGTTCCTTTTGGTGAAGCTGAAGTTGTTTGGTGGGTAAAAAACGCACTTTCATGCAACGCTCGTGCCCCAGAGGAAAAGTGGCGCCGGGGCTCCCCTCCCTTTATAACAGATCTGCAGGAACGGGGCATTCCTCCTGAGTAGTGACGTCACTGACTGAAGGGGACACACACACAAGACGGGATGACGCCGGTACTAATTTGGATTGCCCCTGTTTGAAAAGAGAGTAAACCAAATGCATTCCATCTGTGTTTAAACATGTATTTAGATTACACAAACATTCCACTCACTTAACAACGATGGCGATGAGTTAAAAGAAATAGCTTGTGACTTGTTGTAAACGACAATGAAATAGTGTTATTTTCCATAACAAACAGCATCACATCCATACGTTAGCGCATAGCGTTTGGCTCGATTAGGAAGCGAACATGTGATAACAATATAGTATGAAACTATGCACTAGTATTTGCTCGACTGACGCATTGAAAACGGCATCAATTTAAATGTAATTTGTCCTCCTGTTCATCTTATTTATGAGAATAAATTGTACTGCATACAAGTAATTAATATGATTTCTGATTAAACGGTCCAAAACATTTGAGGCGTTCTTTTGCAGAAACAGAATCTCCGCTTGTGTTTATTATCCTCAGATGAATCAATCAAACAAGTGTCTGATTATTTAGAAAGGCTTTAGGCTTTAAGCTATACTACTCAGAGGTAATATTTCGATATATTTACAGAGTTCTAGGACTATTCACTTCAAACAGTTTCATCCTTCTGCCATGTTAGTCGCCATTTCTCATTTCTCCTCTTTATGTGCGTACACATGGTTCAGAGTTTACTTACAGGATGCACATTTTCAGTGTCTTCAACAAGTTTGTTTTTTATAGATCACAACCTTTGCTAGGGAACTGGCGTTAGTTGTTGTCACCTATATTGTAATAAAATTTCTTTTGACTTACTGTATTGTTGTCTTCTGTGTTACTTTCTTAGACCGATCATGTGTTTTGCCTGAAACATCTTAATTATTAGCTAGTAAACAAAATACGTCAGGGCCAAAGTCATTTTTCCGGTTTTATCCTGCATCACAGAGTGTCGGACATTATGTGATTTAAGCTGAGACAGATGTCACCCTATCTACTATCCTAACAAAAGGAGACAATTTTAAGTATCTGAGAAATAAAAAGGCTGTTCAAACTAAAAAATAAAACATTTGCCAAAAGACTTCAAGTCATGGACACGAAACGCAGAGTTTTTCCTGATCTGAGAACTTTACCATACGGTTTTTCAAATGGCTGTTAGAGAGACTGATGGTTTTGATTTTAGAGTACAACAACCTTTTAGCCAGCGGTAAAACATATTTTGTGAAAATGTTGATTGAAAATGCCGATAAGCTCATTTCAAAACAGATTGAAAATGTTGTATATATTTTTTCGTGTTGGCAACCATTGTATGACCAGTTATTGAAAATTAGAAAAATTTCGTTGAAGGCTTGCCATCTTCTTTATGTGATGATACATTGTTGCCTTTAGATAAAAACTATTTTTTGATTATTGATTATTTAATGAATGATGCTAGCAATAACATTGAGGTTGAAAATGTGTTTACAAAATATGTGCATCATAGAAATTTAAATTGTTTATACCTAGTTCAGAATTTTTTTTTCAAGGCAAAGTTAGCCGTACTATCAATTTGAATACCAATTATCTTGTTTTGTTTTAACATCTCAGAGATAAATACCATGTCATGCTAATGGCTAGACAAATGTTTCCTGGGAAGAGTAATTTTTTTATGGATTGTTTCGACGATGCCATGAGTGTTCCTTACGGTTACTTGATGATTGATTTTAAAGCTAAGACACCTGACGATTTCAGACTCAGAACTGACTTGCTTTCAGACCTGACCGTTGTGTATGTGCAGAGAAAGAGAAAGTAAATAAACATGTCTGATTGCATTAAAAGAAACCTGTCTTTACTGCAAACTATGCACGGAGCATCTCCATCTCAGAGTAAATATTATTAAATCTGCATCACCAGACCTTTTGGTAGCGTTATGCGAAATAGATCACAATGTTTTAAAAGGTAAAATTTCTTTAAATAAGACACAGTATAAAAAATTAAAAAAGAAGAAGGCAGGGATTAGACTGCTTGCCAATAAATAGTTTGCGCTTCAAAGAAAAAGAAGACGATGCTTAAACAGTCTGGCGGTTTTCATCTACCCCTCCTGAGTATTGCTGTGCCTTTTATAACAAGTTTTATTGGTTCAAGACAAACTTAGATAACTATGGAGTATGCACAAAAAGTGTTTCTGGTACCTAAACAAGAGCTTGATCTTTTAAGAAGACCTCCGGCACATGAGTCTATTCGAGAAACTGTTGAAAATGACCTGGATGGTACTATAAAAGACATTCTAGATCAAAAGACTGAAGATCTTCATGAAAAAGCAAAAAAATATTCCATCGCATTGCAGAGATTTCTCAAGATGGTAAAACAGGGAGAAAAAGTTTGTGTTTAATGGTAATGTTATTAAAGGGTCTCGTGTATGATTTGATAAGAGGAGTAACTGCTTCTCACAACGTGTCTGACAGCCAGAGACCTACAGGTTGGGATGAATATCTGCAATCGTTGGCTATATTGAATATACCTTTATCAGTTGTACCAAATCAACAGGTCAAAAGAAAAATTGACGAGATTAAGAGACTTTTGGAGAATCTTCTCCTCTTATTACTGGACCACCAGTAATGGGCATCGATTAGCAAAAAGTTCTGAAATATCTCCTGAAATGCGATTGAGTGATTGGATAACTTTTTAATTGTATATCGTTACTGATTTTAAATAAATACATAGAGACATAACTTTATCATTTCAAAGTTTTTTTATTTATATCACCATAATAACAAAAGACATTGTCGTACATGTTTCAATCTATAAATCTTTTTGATAATGACTGGCACACAACATCTAATATTATTATATACATTTAAAAGAATCTGATACTTGGACACACTGGTTACATTCTGTAAAATTATTTTGACCACATACAATCGAAGGTCGTATTTTTTTCACAAATTTGCACACCATAAAATCATTGCGTTATTACTATATTTAGTCATTACATTGTCATAAAATAATCCTATCCATATGGTAAAGAAAATACAAACAATGCTGACCGCACACTACAGAATCCACATCTTGCACTTGTCTAACAGAATGTTGCGTGGACAATTACTGTTGAGAAAGACAGAAAAGGATTCAGGAAAATGTGAGTATACCGGAGAGTTCCCAAAACTGTCAAAGAATGATCCCACACCCTGCTTGTCAATATAGATAGCGACCCAATGTTGTCCTCCCAGGTGGGAGGGGTCTGTGTTTGCCACCAAAATGGCGGGTCTCTTTTTAATAACTGATTTAGGAAGCTGGTCACTAGCAAATACTCCAAGAAAGACGCTTTGCTTTACTACCTTAACAAGTACTTTTGACAGTTCTGTCGTATTCACACTATCGTTTGCTAAAGTTAGAAAAAGTCAATGAGAACCTGTCTTCTTGATGATATCTCAGTTATAGAATCATATGAGGCATAAATAACCGCATTTATTGTGCGTTGAAGCGGATTTCTTAAACGAGCCTCTAATCTAACACTGCCATTTTTAATGAGCGACATATGGTCTCTGCATCCTTCATCAGGGCTCAGGTTAAAACAGAACAGACTATCTGTTGTGGTGGCAGCCCGGCTGACGGTGAGTGTCCTGTTTTTTTCTCCTTTTTATCAGTTTTTCTGCTTTTTCCTTGGTTTTCTGTTCCCTGCCTGCCTCCCTGTGTTTTCTCCCCTGTGTGTGCTCTCTCTCTCTCTCTCTCTCTCTCTCTCTCTCTCTCTCTCTCTCTCTCTCTCTCTCTCTCTCTGCTCCTGAGCCCAGCCAACTACCTGCACCTGCATCTCATCAGCCACCTCGTCAGCCTGCCACACCTGCCAGTAATCACCTCATGCCTGCCTGTATTTCAACCCCGGTTCTCCACACCATCCTCGCTTGATCGTCGTAGCTCCATACCCGGTGCCACCCCCACGTTCAGGCTTTCATGTTTCTTGTTTTTTCGCATTTTCCCTGTGCCTTGTCGCTGTCATCCCTAACCCTGTCTCTCTGTCTGTTTCCCTCCCAGGTACACTCACCCTCGTCCTCCGTTCAGTCGGCTGGGCTCATCCACCGGCCCTCTCCTCCTCGGACTTCCCTCACGGCGTCCTCCCTGTTCCCCCGCCTCTCCTCGCTTCCTCGGCCCCAGTGTTCCCCGGCTCCCTGGCCCCCTGTCTCCTTGGTTCCCCGTGCCTGTGCTTTCCCGACATCCACCTCTTCCTCCCTTCCAGTCCCTTTACCCCTTTCTCCCTCAATAAACCCCCTTCCCTCCGAACATTGCATTTGGGTCCTCTCTGTCCCCACACGACGCAATCCCATAACAATATCTATGACAAAATTTGTCGCGGGTTATGGCCATAGCATTGTTTTTAAGATACTTTCCAGTTGCCGAGTACAACTGATGATACTCCCTGATGGCATTCCCTCTGGTAAAGTTGGGTTGAAATGGTTTTGAAGGATATTGTTGACCGTCAATGTATAAACATAAAAATTCTATATCATAATGCTTAAATGGATTACGCGCATAACTACCTGTATATGCCTCATGATCTACAAATCCCCCTACAATAAATTTAGGTATTTGTCCCAAGAATGTATTTTCTTGATTAAAAACACGAGTGCCCGTTGGGACGCCAAAATTTTTAAGACGCACTCTGTCTATGGGATATTTAACATTGCCATGCATTAATGCCTTAGCATACGCCAGCTTAACAGCCGGAGATACGGTGACTTTCTTTACAGGCTTGTTGACATAATGTAAACCCGAAAGTCGTCTACAGTGTTGCGCATTAAGCAAAATTCGTTTTTAGCTCTTATGAATTTTATCTTTAGGACTACCCCATTTATCATTAACTTGTCTTGAAAAAACAAGTCAGAATGTAAAGGGGATATTAGCTCCACTACGCGGCCACCTTGTGTGTACTCCATTCTTTTAACTAGTCCCTCGTTGCGTCCTCCAGCCGTTGCGTCGTCCATATGACCTGCTGTATCCATGAAAAATAGTCTGGATCCAAACTGTGTCTGCAGAGCGTCCTTTCCATAATTCAAAAGGCAATCTATTATACCCCTGTAAGGATATGTGAAAATATTGTACATCCAGGGTAGTTGATAAAGCCCACTTCGTCTGCTTGATCCAGGTAGTCCTCTGTACTAGCTGGAATGAAAAATTCAAGGGGTGCAGAGTCTGAGGAGGGAATTCGACGTAGACACATTTCTCAATACTTGTTTGTGTTAACGGTACCATAAACAGGGCTAGCTCAGAGTTAACGCACTCTTGTGACTATGTACCAACGACATTCTCGTTAGAAAATGTCTCTTGTCTTCTGACGTTTTGTTGTTATTTTTTCTAGTCTTAGTATGAGTCTTATTTGTTGTTCGGCTACGCCTCTTTGGTGGGGAACTCCCTCTTTTCCCAGGAGGTCATTTTATTTGTCGGGGGGCCACGGCCACTACACCCGACTCCTCTTGACGTCTGTTCATGACGTTAGTGATAACATCCGTAGCTATGCTTTTAGCAGCTGTCTTTAAATGAGCGGCAACAAATGTAAATCCTTTCTTGAGTAAGGGGTATGCTAATCTAAACAGACCCCTAAAGATACCCCCTAATTCAGCACCATACTGAGCACCGAGCCCACTGTATCCTGGTAAATCACCTCCCACTTGGGCTGTATAATATGCAACGTATTTGTCCATATTGTGAGCATATGGATGGTACATGTTTGCTCCTTGTCTAATACTGATATTTTACTTGTCAAAAGTGTAGATTTATTATCACTTTGCCGTACGTAAAAGGGATATGTTGATTCTGATCTGTCTTGAGAGAAATCTCGATACTATCAGTGTGTGTGTTTTGCAGAGCCTCAGATAGTGTGGTCTGTCATAAGTATTTGTGATCATATGGTTGTTTGGTCCCGATATATGTACTATTCTTAAAAGAGGGATGTAACTATCCCCTACCGTTTGATGATCAACAATATCGGTATAAACAAATATTTTATACATCCCTACATTAACATCGGCAGGATGTGGCGCCAAATATGGCATCTGTGTTAGTTCGTGGCTAAGATCTAAATATTGCAATTCGCTCGTGAGATTTAAAAGCCGCTCCGGGGATAAATCCCAGCATTTGTTTCAAGTTTTCCTTGAAACGTTAATTCTACATCTCTCGTTGGTAAAATGCTTACTCTGTTGGTAATATTGTTGTAATCAAGCTCAATGTGACCCATGTCGTTTTCAGATAAACAATAGTTCAGCTATTATCTGTGACATTGTTGTATAGAACCCCTGTGTCGCTGATAGAACTACCCTCTTATTGGATTTTTTATCAAACACAACAAATTTTGAGTCTTCTGATGAAAAAGATTTCCATGTTTTTGGATATTGTATTTCTATCAAACCCACCTCGTATGCTGATTTAAAGTGTAAAGACTTGGATAGTTTTGTTCTAAAATTTGCTATTGTATTGCTCGGGTAAAATAATGCAGACGAGTTGCTGGGCAGGGTGACAAAAAAGATCCTCTGTATCCATTTATACATGTGTTTGTAATCTGCTAAGGTAGCTGAATGACCTGTTTTTCCAAAATCCATGAGTTAAATTTATCTGGCCATCCGACCCATTTGACTAACACCATGTCCCGGCTTTTTCTTTCTAGATAAAATCTTTTCTATTTTAAATGTTTTATTTTTATCTATAATAACTTTTTGCATCTCTTGCTCATAAAATGTTCCCTGTAATATTTCGCCGTCATAGTCTTTTAACCTGTAAACAGGAGGGTCCCTTGACACGCATTCCTTTACAGTGAAATATTCATCAGTATAATTTTGCTCATAACCTTTTTTAAAAGGGCCGCATAGATTTGAAATTCTTACAGTATCGTCCACCTCATATTTAAAACAAATTACTCTTTTATCTTTTGTTTTATACAAGTTGTTAAATACGATATCTTCATTGTCTTTTGTGACATCAATCGGTTTAATTTTAATACTACGATGATAACTATGATTGTAGGAGGTGACTAAATCCTGCAATATATCTACGTATCGTTTAGAATAATTGGCTGTTAAATAACGCCACATTTTAGATTTCAGAGTCCTGTTAAAGCGCTCTACTGCAGATGCCTTAGTCTCATTTGATGTGGTAAAGTGTACGATACTATTAATTTTCATTAACGCATCGAAATCTTTGTTTAAGAACTATTTTCCCTTGTCTGTTTGAATTTTATGTGGTATTTTACTTTAAGCTAAGACATCCTTAAAGGATGCTGTGAAGCATTTACCACTCTTACTTTTTAAACAACGCACCCATGCGTGTTTTGAAAACAAATCTATACACATTAACAAATAGCATACCCCATCATTTTCATCAGAATAAGTGGACATGTCAACTAGATCTAGCTGGAATTGCCAATCTATTGAATTCACTAAAACCTTGTTTCTCTTAAAATGCACTGGAGCCGTCTTGTGTAGAGTATAGGCATCTTGCTTCATGAGCCAGTTTTCTACGTCTGAATCTGCGCACCGAGCTCCAGTAGTGTCAAATATGGTCTTTTTAAGTTTTTGCTTGCCTCAGTAAGCCTCTGCGTTTTCTGTCGCATAGTATATATTTCTCATCACCTCCTCCATGATCTTTGTTACAAAGACTGACGCTTCAACGTCTGTGTTCAAGTATTTTATTTCCAACAACATACGCAACATATCCGTCAGCAATGATTACAAGTATACACTTTTTAGAAAATCAGTACAAGCACCTATGTTTTTACAAACCAAAGATTCAGTTAAGCAATACATCGACATGTTGTTTTCTGGTTAGCATTAAAACATACAAATCAATGCTAAAAGTACAAAAACAAAACACATGACCCATATGAAACTCATTATCGTTCACAGGAAAAACATTTGCTATATCTGGTAGAGTAGATTTCGCATCTGCATATTTATCCGCTGTCATTTGCACCATGGTACGCCATCCAGAGGTCATTCGTCTGTTTGGCAAATCTAGAACAACATAGTGTCCTATACGTGTCACATATTGCATTGTTAACAGCTTCACACAACAGAGCTCTCATCTTATACACGATGTATCTCTTTTTGACATAGTTTAGTAGACTAGACACGTTCCCCATTGTTTTTTAGTGTTGTTCCCCCTTCCAGATGTCCAGAGATTCCTTAACTATTGTGCTCACACTGTCCTCCACTCTAATTACCCGTTTAAACGAAGCAATGAGTAAAGGGTTCCTCAGCCAAATCTGTAGAGCAGCTGCTGCAATGTCTCGAATACTGCATTCACATGTTGGCACCAACCCAAGACCACGTAGGACGTACTTTTGAGCATCAGCAAAATTTTTGTTAAAAAGCTTCTGCGTAATTTCTCTCTTATGTCCTTTGATATAAAAGAAGGGCAGCGTGTCAATGCATGTGTGAGGTTGTTTTCTGCTCCATTCGTCTGTATAAGCGCAATACACACATGTTTGTTTAGCTTTTTGTTGCAGTATATTGTATAAATAATAAGCTACGGTTACCTGTATAATACTGCTAGCAGTACTGTTAGGAGATGTGTCCTTGTCGCAACAGTCCAGAGCGTCAAAAAAGACACCCTTAAACGGCTTGACCCTGCTCTTGTCCTCTTCTGCTTTTTCTTCAGGAACGAGAAATGTTAAATTTCTTTTCCCCAGTTCTTTGCCATAGTCATCCACCCACGAGTTATCAACGACATCATCCTGGAGTAATGGAAAATATTTAGGGCTGCTTGATAGATCCTCACCCGCTGCACATGTCCTCATACCTGTACAAAACATTTTAATTAGAACAATGTCACCGTCAGCCCAGTCGTTGAGGTCTTTGAGGTTGTCTGTGGTATTGTTTGTTGTTCATCTTGCTTGTCCTCAGGACCAAAAAGTTTTCTGTTGATCCCTACATAGCTAACATAAGGTTTATACCATCTGTAATAATATAAGTAAGTTTATACCATAAGTAATAATTGATCAATGTGTGAGAAGACTTAAAGGGTTCTATCCCATTCTCCCCACTGGACAACAAAGCCGGTGCTGAACCACGTCTCCCACTCTTTAGACGTGATGGGGTAGCCTTTTTGTTGCTCTGGGGTTCTAATCCTGGCATTTTGAATGATAGAATCGTCCTTGCATGATCTATAAAGATTTAGGATTCTGGGTCGTAGACTTCAAGGTCTGTCTCTACACGATAGAGCTCTCCAGGTACAGAGCCGCACCATTGTGTGGTATAGACTCCTTTTGAAGCACTCATATCTTTACAGACTTTGTTTCTGAAGTAATTCCAGTCTTTTGCTTTCACAAAGAAAAATGTCATCAAGCTCTCTTGTATAAAGATGAACTGATCCGTGCTCAAACAAGAATCCCGACATTCTAAAATCTTCCACCGCCCATTCAAACTGAGGCGCCCAAGCCTTTCGGTCCAGAAAATCAGCCAATGTTGTTGAGGGAGTCTTTCCAATTGATTACTTGTGACGTACACGATTGTGATGCTGCAAAGATGGCGCTGTTGTTCTGCACGAAGATAGCTCTGTCCGATACGGATTCACCCCAAAAAATCATTCAGTCCGATGTAAGTCAGAAAACTAGCCTGCTATATATACAACCGATTGCTAAAGCCACTCCCAAACCTCCGCTTTTAGAGGATAACACCGGACATCCCATATACACAAACCCCCCTTTTCACGGCCCTCTTCACCTTTTGGTGATCGACCCCCACCACCGCTAATAGATGATAAGGCTGGACATGCCCTAATACAAACACCCATTTTCACACCCCCATCTCTTGGTTGATCAACCTTGCTATGACCCCCAATTTTTAATTTTAAATTTAATTTTTATGAATTATTTTGTATTTAATTGTTTTATTTTTTTATTTTTTATTTTTTATAAATTTTTTATTAATAATTTTTTTAATTAATGAAAAATGTATTCACGTGCACGACTATTACACGCAACATGCGCATGTGCATTCACAAGCGCACGCGCTTTGCTGGCCTTTATTTACTACTGTCCAATGCACTGAAACCCCATGACCAATTTTCTGCTAATCTGTGTACCTATGTAACCTTTGATTCATTAGATTTCCTGGTAAAAGTTTTCAGAGTTATGTCATGAGATGTAAATATTGTCATTGGAAAATGGCTCCTAGGGTGCAGAAAAGGTAATGTGTAGCTAACAAACTACCGCCTGGAGCGATCACCTCTCTCCTGCTGGTTTGTGTCCTTGTCTGCAGCAATATAAATACATGTTTGTGTGTGTGTGTGTGTGTGTGTGTGTGTGTGTGTGTGTGAGTGAAGTATCTACAGTACACGAATCACTGGCAGTCTGTCACAAGAGAGAAGAAGTAGAGAAAGTAAGGAGAGGAGACAGAGGGAGCAAAGAGAGGGTAAACAGTATTCAAAAGGGTAAAGAGAAAATTGGATAAAGAGAGAATAATGCAGGACGCATTTGTGTGTGTGTCTGTGTGGGGAACAGGGTATTATAAGATGACAGAAAAAAAGGAGCAGCATTTACAGTTTACGATGGCGCCACACGGTGAAATCACTTTCCAGGATTCCAATCATGCCACTACTTTTTGGAAGTTTGTTGAGTTTAAGAAACATTCAGTCAGAGCTAGCAGTGTTGTCATAATTGGTCAATCTAATGTATCATTATACCCATAAACAAGACCAATCCTTATCAGGCTTTACTGCTACAACCACCATTCTACCACTAAAATAATTTCAATCATAATTAAACCATTTTTAAAATAATGAAAATATTGGAAGCAGCCATTTGGAAAACTCTAACCAGAGATTGGGAAGAGCTTGTACAATCTTTTGCTCTGAGCTCCGACGCGTTTTTATTGAAAATTCAAAATATGTTTCAAAAGGGCAGATTGGTTTAAATTAATTTTCACCCACATCTTGTCTGCATGCTCCCTAAAAGTGTTGTTTCCTGCTTTATGAGGATACACATCATACTTTCATCCAGAATTTTGTATTATTGATTTTTTTCTGCTTGTCTACTATTTCTTATAACCAAAAAACCCCTAACCTTCATGCATCTTGAAGTACAGTATAAAAGTATCAGGTTGTTAAAGTTTTAAGTTACTTCATTTTTCAGGTAACCCTTGGGATCTCTACACATCATCATCAGCCCAATCACTTTGCACAGCATGGTGAGAGCTTATTTTCCAATGGACAGAGCAGCACTACCTTGAATGTTGCGCACCCTCCACATTTTATGCCTCGCAGCTGAACTCAAAGTTCAGCTGCAATACCACTATACCTCTTTCAGGTGGTACAACACCAAACTAAATTATTTTCTTTTTTTGTACACATAATCATATTGATTATTGTTGACATATGATGTTTATACAGGTGATTTTGATGAACATAACTTCTTTTTCTGCTCAGATATCACACCACTGATCCACTGTGTTTAGAGAGCCTTAAATGGTCACAAAAACTTTGGATAGGATGTGGCCAAAGACAGAAGAGGCAGAAAACAAGGAGCCAGACTGTGTAAAGACAGACGTATGGAGACAGAGTGGTGGGCAGGGTAGATGTTGGTGATTTATGAGACTACAGGGGAGAGTTAGACTCCTGACGTGGTGTGATTCTACTGATTTATATTTAAGGGAGCGCTCTATCACTCTCAGAGGGGTGAAGGAAAGAGGAGAGGTGGGGAGTGAGGTGAAAGTGAGGACATTAGATTGCCCTGGAAAACCTATCTGTCAATCAGATGGGTTGTTCTTACAATACCAGTTGCTGCTGGATTTCTGTTTGTACCCGTATTTTGTGCCAGTGAGGCGGTGTGTGTGTGAGTGTGAGTGCAGGCTTGTTTGACATGCTTCTTCATTTGAATAGCATCACTGTAATCACTTTAAATAATCACTGTTTATCTTCCTTTGTTGTGTTCTTTTTCTTTACCACTGTGTCAGTGTATGTGTGTTCTCATTTGTGGGTGTGTATGTGCCTGTGTGTGAGTGCAAGGGCAAGGAGTTGTTTGTGTGTGTGAAAACCAACTGGATAAAAAAGAAGTGACTCCAGCGCTGAACTTTTCACATAGGTACACACAGTTGTACAGTAGTGTATACACACACACACACACACACACACACACACACACACACACACACACACACACACACACACACACACACACACACACACAAGACACATGTGTTAACCCTTCAAGCAATTAAAGCACTTCAGCAATATCTCCGTATCCAATCACAAGACTTAAGATTACGGCCGTGACCAATGCGGATAAAACGCTTTAACTCTGTGTATCTGTCACATATTCAAACACTCATGTTTGGCTAACAAGGCATGGAAAACGCAAATCTCCATGACCAATCCCAAGCATTCAGGTAAATAAAATTTTAGTAATTTGCTCAGACACAAACTGCCTATATATATATATATATATATATACATATATATATATATATATATATATATATAATAAATTCAGAACTGGTAAAATAACAGAACTCGTGTATTAAATACACTTCTGTTTAAACCTGATAAATCAAAATAAAATAAAATAAAAACCAAAGTAACAAAAGTAATTAGTGTGCAGCAACTGGCATTGACAACAACTGTTATTAGCAGAGATAAGCTCCTAGTTACCAGTCTGTTTTCCTGGTTTGGCTAGAATAAATTAGTAGATGATTTGATCACATCATGTTGCTTTTATGAACCGTTTTAAGGACATAGAATATTGTTTCAGCTCTATTTCACCAAATACATTTACTACAGGTCATGTGCATCAGTAACACAGGCTTGCATTGCATCCACACACACACACACACGCACACACACACACACAACACAACACATTCAGGGTAGACATCAAACGAAGAGATGCAGACAAAGGCAAAGGCACATGTAGTGATGCACACAAGGGAACCAAGCTGTGATCATGACTGGGATAATAGTGAAGCGTCAGAGGGGAGTTGCCCCGGGCTCACCTTAACACGTGTGACGGGATCAGATAGAATATGTACATGTTGTATACAAAACAAACAAAAAAGTGCTCGTGCATGTGTGCATCTGTGTGCATGGTTTGTGTATGGATCCTTTTGTGTGACTGGTTGTGTGTATCAGACTGTGAGTGTGTTCTCCACTGTATGGCCAATGCAGGTCAATTAATAATGCAGCACTTGCAGAGGTAAAGGAGGCCTGTGTGTCTGGTGGAAGCATGGAGGGGGAGGAATAAGGAGCAAGAGATGGTGGGAGACAAAGAGAATGAAGCTATGGGTGAGTGGCGGGAGATGATGGCACAAAGTGTAAATGTGATCTAGAGGGAAGAAAAGAAACAGGAGAAACAAATATAGACTATATTGTTATTTTCTCCCAATTAAAGGAAATCTAAGATAACTAATTAGATCTTTACTTTGAAAGTTTCTAAAAACTCCATCTCTGTTTCATAGCAACTAACAATAAGTGATCAAGAAGCAGATCAGTGTCTTGCTTGAGGGTTCTTCAGAAGGCTGTATCGCTGTTGGCGAATTTGTACTTTGACCTTTTGGTTTTTGTGTCTTTAGTCCTCACTCTCCTCATCCTTCTTGTCTAGATACGTCTGTGCATATCTATATACATTCCATACTCATAAACATGTACTATGTATTATATGTATTTTACATATATTTGCCTCATGTACTCTCCCTCCCCTGTCAGAACAACACAGACACAGGACGATTAATTGGAAACACGAGCTGCTTGTGTTTCATTAATGTGATCGTCATTGTTTCCAGGAAATGATTCACTCACCGTGGAAATAAATAAAGGAGGATAATTAGCAAAAAACAAGCTCTGAGTCAGCTTATCATTACAGAGGCCTCAGCAAAGAAAAGTAAGAATGATTGGATATATTTTTTTGCAGGGAGGAGGACAAGGAGAGGTAAATAAGGGACAGTCAATGTCAGCCTTGGGGATTTGCAATGGCTGAGAAGCTGAAATGCGGCTGACTGTTAGAGAGTCACAGTTGGTAGTTAGGATAATATGCTATACCCAGTACAACAATGATTTTTTTCTTCTTTAGAACCATTATAGAAGATAGATAGTGTTAAACTGCAGCCATTGTGCATAGGTTGATCTGTTTGAGGTGAGATGGGGATAGAGAAAGAGAGCCACGGTTACAGACGGGATGGATGAGATTAAAGAGGTCAGGAGGGAGAGAAGAGGGGGTAAAGAAGATTTTATTGTCTGTTTGTGGAGATGTGGGAAGAATGGGGGGATGTGATGCGAGGAGGTGGAGGTGGATAGGGGGAAAAGGGAGGAAGGAGGCATGAAGGTATAAAAAGTCTTTCGAGAGATAAGAATGGAGCAGTGGAGGGCTACATCAGCATCAGACTGCATCACTGGAGACGCAGTGTAACTAGTGGCCCGAGAAGAAGTGTAGTGTGTAGCCAAACAGGAAGAGGTGGAGAGGACATGTCAGTGTGTGACTATGTGTGTGTGTGTATATGTGTGTGCGCATGAAGCCAATGCTTGAAATATACAGGGGAAGGTGTGGGTACCGAGGTGCAAAAGGGAAGTGATGAGGATGAATGCGAGTGTGCGCATGCATGGCTACGGGTGGTGGCGCAGAGTGAGAATAATGTGTATTCTTTCCTGCAGACAATAGGGCCAAGGGTGGGAGGGTAAGGTCTCAGGGGGTGGGGTGGGGGTGGTCGTGGGTGACACTTGAGAGGCTGAAGAATGGTAGGGAAGAGCATCAGAGGACTGAAATGGGGTGTGGAGGGTTGCGAGGGCTTTTGCTCGGTGTGAGAGAGGACAGCTGGATGTACAGTAAAAAAACACAAACCATTCTGATTGTGGAGGAGGATAATAAAAGGGCAGGGGGAAAAGAGTGGGAGGATGTGGGGTGTGGTATGTGAGGCAATGAAAGGCAGAGGACAGCAGTAGGGGCAGACAGGGAAGAAGAAAAAAAAAGACGAAGAATGAGTGGCTGCAGTAGAGCTCCTCACCCACACAGGAACCCCATGCAGCCTCAGCCACCGAGCCAGAACCACTGCAGCTGCGAGTTAGTAGGTGTGTGTGTGAGTGTGCAAGTTTGTGACCAAGTTAAAGAGTGTGTGTGTGTCTGTGTTTGTTTAAACCTGTGGTGGGAACTGCGGCTTTGAAACCTCAACCACATGTGAGACTGAGGTCTGAATCTCTGCAACACACTGCAGAGTAGCGGTGCAGAAGTGGGTTAGAGAGAGAGCATAAGAGACACTGGAGAGAAAGAGCAAGAGAGAGAGAGTTAGAGTGAAAAGCAAGAGATCGAACGTGCCAGAGAGACACAGAATAACAGACTAAAAGATTGAGGAAAAACAAAGATTAAACAAAGAGGAGATGAGGTCAAAAGGAGGAAGAAAAGGAGGAGGGAGAGAGTGAAATATGGACATGGCGGAGTGCAGGAGGGAGGGAGTAAGTGAGGCAAGGCATGATGGAGACAAAGAGTGATAAAGGGCGAGGGGGGGGCGCATTGGAGGGAGGGAGCAGAGCAGAGTTAGGAGATGTAAAGTGAAAGAAATAGATGGAGTAGCTGTGAGTAAGGGAAAAGGATAGGAGAGTTGGATTAATGAAATAAATGCAGAGGAGGGCTCTGGAGAAAAAAAAGGAGATAGGAGAAGAAGAGAGGCAGGAGGAGAAAGAGGGGAGGGATAGAAAGAGGCGGCTGCGGGGGGCAGAGGCAGAGGAAGAGATTAATAGTTTTGTAGATCTGCTACTATGTTGCTACCTCAAGAGTAATGCCTTTTTTCTCCCAATCCTTTATTCCATCCTCCTAGATTCCCTTTTAAAAGGGCTTTTTGAAATAGACACACACATGTACACACACACACACGTACACAGATGCACACACAATGAATATCTGCTGTGATTCATGTAAGCTGTCTCCATTCCAGTGAGCATTTGCCAGCTCACTAATAGGAGAAATTCTTTAATACTGCGCCACTGTGGATTTCAAAGCCACTTACTGTAGTTCACATGTCTCTGAACACATTCAAAGGACTGGCCCCTCAATCTACTGCCATAAATAACCTACAATACAGGTTCCTGCGTCCAGGGATATTTGTGGAAGTGAGCGTACATGCTTGCGGTGTGCAGGAGAACGTGTGTGTGTGTTAACATGCTTGTAAACACGTGGTCATGCAAGCAAAACACTAAATAGTCCCATCTGCAAGAGTTTCTAGAGAGGAACTTTGATCTTGAGGCTTATGATTAATTACTTCAGAACTGTATCTGTCAGTGCCGGCTCCCGGGCCATTCAGCTCAATATCCACCATGTACACCATCAGCATGTTCAAAGCTTATACTAGAATCTATTGTCTGGGGTTTGCCTCCTTGTGTAAAAAAAAGAAAAAGAAATAAAGAATGGGGATAAAATACAGCAATTTACGACTTTATTATAAAACCCGCACTGATTAAGCAAGTGTCCTTCTCTAATTTACCCTGGCAAGACTTTCAGTACCACCCACCACGCTCAGACAAAAAGCCTCCATCAAATTATGTTAATGATGGTGTAAAACATTTATGGCTTATAGTTCTCAGTGCTGCAAACCATGCATTTCTATTCCTCTGACTCACCTGCAGTAGCACTGTGTTCCTGCGACTGAAGTTGAGCACTGGCGTCATTAATATTTAGCTCTGGAATGCTAATGACCTCTCTGAATCATATCATCACGCCACAACCTCCAATTAACCTCTCCAGAACTCTATCGTTCTCTCATACCAATCCCTCCCCACCACCGTTTCTTTTCCCCCTCCACTCTCATACTCTCACTGACTTTCTGTGTCTCTCTGTTCACTGTGTCTTTCCTCCTCACTCTCAATCTCTCTCTGGGACTCTCTGCCTTTGCTTCCTTCACCTTGTTTTCATCTCTAACTCTCTTTGGCTCATTTTCCCTCACATACACAATGTATGTTAAGACACTTTTCCCTCTCTCTGTGTATGTGTGTATGGCTGTGCATGTATGTGTGTGCATGCATATGTGTGTATGTGCACCTGGGTGTGTGCTGTCCAAAAAAGACAGCTCCGGCCTTTCAGAGTTTATCTGGTCTCCAGAGAGGTCATCCATTTGTCCTTGGTACATTTTTAATAAAGCTAATCTGAGATTGGTGGATGAACCTCATCACCTGCCTGTCACTATTTCACATTTCACACTCTCTACAATACCCTTTCACCCCTCAGGAGTGGAGAGAGTTTTTCCCCCCTAAATCTTGTGGCGTTATGAACTTCCTCCACAATTTTGTGTCCTCATAAAATTGAGAATTATATGTGCACATATGAATACAGACAGGACTCAGGGGTTTTAAAACTCAACCTATGTATCATATCAGTTGCACAGTGAGTCATACTGGTAAACAATGTGATTATTATCAGTGAAAGGCAAGGGCTATTTTTTCCATTTATTGTTTTAAAGCCAGGACCTCCTCAGAATATATCACAATTGGAGCAGTGACCCTGAGAGGGAAGGTACAATAAAAATACATAGTTGTTGTTGTTATTTTGTCAAAATAGGCCATGTTGTCGTAGGACAAAGAGTGGGCTAATGGTGTGAACAACTTGCTTGTTCAGCTTTCAGTAGCTAGTATCTACACAATTCCTACTGTCATAAAACTGACAAATAATTTCACAATAGCACCGACCACAAAATTTGTTATGCTGTTCCATCTTTGTTGGAGTTATATAACTGCCAACAACCTCATCTTGCTTGTTCTATGTACCAATTATCACTATTGACATCCATTAATATATACTTGAACATTGACAAACATTGTTATATTTGCCTATACTTGCTACACAAACAAAAAAGCAGCAGTATTAACCTCTAATATTCTGTCGCCAAGTTCCCATTTACATATAATGCTCATAAAGTATTATTTTTATTTTCTATTTTATAATGTGAATGGGCTAATACTGCTGATCCAACTGAGTATCAACACTGAACTCTGCTGTTTTTTTTGAAACTGTCAGCTCATTACCTCTTTAGAACTCATAATTGAGTCCCAAGGGCTCTCACTGCCACTAACGTCCAACACATTGTGTAGAGACACAATGACTGTACACTACGTCCATGCCAGGAAAGCCAGGTTAAATGTGTAGTTTTATTAACACATTAGCAAAAACTGATGAATTACATTATATGTATATCAAAGCTGTCCCTTAGTGTACCAAAACTAAACTAAACTTAGTGTAAAATTTAATATTACAGAAATTTGTTCATTTCTAGCACATAAGAAATAATGTCAAATCTGTCGTCAGTCTGGACATTGTTTCCCAAAAACATCTCAAGGCTAAGTGTATCAAAAAGTATCCTCTTACTGCATCATATCCAAGGACACTAAATGAACTTGCCTCTTATCCATTAGTAGAATATTAAGAGTGTTCAAAAGCTTAAACACCAGCATTTATATGTATACTATGTGTTTTATTTGAAGTCTTTTTGTTTTGTTTGTTATATTTAATACATAAATACCAAATGTTCTCTGTGATTAAAGGTGGTTTTTGAGCAGTTTGACTTACTGTTATAGTAAACTGTAAAACATAACAAACAAAATTAAAAAATATGGTGAATTTGTAAGATAATGAGAAGATATAGCATATATTTTATTTTATCTCTAATAACATGAACAGCCTTTAAATTGGCCCTGTATTCTGCATTTCTTTGGTGTCAGTTGTATGATTATAACAAATTAATATAGATAATTTGCATATACAGTGTTTTAACATGAACATGATTAAACTATTGAAAAAAAACCTGTATTTCCAAATAATTTGAGCTGTATTTGCCTTATGTGTTGTGTTTTAATAATGGTATTCTGTTATTAAGTTTCTGTCTTGGGAAGTCCATTGAATAAGGCTGAGTATAAACCAAATCTAGACAGCCGAAGTGTCACTGTGAGTTCTTTTACGCCCCTAAAAAACAAACAAACAACTACTTCCCTACCCATAGCAAAATGAAATTCTATAAGAGCTTCATGTTGAGCACCCCATCCCCCAAAGTCCTGATCATTTTTGTATGGTATTTACTTACTCTAGTCTAGCTAATTGCAGTGCATACTCTTGCTCTCTCCTGCATCTCTCCCCTTCATTTTTCTCCCTCCCTCTCTTTCGTAGCAGTGATTGTGATGAATTGAGTCATCTTAAGTGTTTCCTCTCTTTGTGCATCCCGGGAGGATTTCAATCCCCCTCTATTTTCCCTTGCCCCCCCCCCCCCCCCCCCCCCCCCCCCCCC
>NC_060153.1:14188827-14199215 GCF_021292245.1 Micropterus dolomieu | reverse complement strand
TTTTTCCCTTCCCCCCCCCCCCCCCCCTCCACTGAATCCCCTCACTTTCTGTGCACTTATTTCCCCATCCTTTACCTTATAGCAGTTGTTCTCTCTATCTCTCCCTTCCTGTTTTATGCCTGTCTTTCTTTTCATCTCTGCCTCCATTCCTTTCCTTTAGTCTGAAAGCATCACTCAAATCACAATCATGCTCTTCGACCCCTCCTGCAGTAAATAGATAAATTACAGAATGGAGAGTGAATGAGTATTAATAGTAGCAAGCTATGAGTTGTACTGCATATCAAATGAAAGCCACAGCAGTGTGTGAGGATGCTTTTCATGTGTGCACAAAGGACTGCACACAGCCACACACACATATGCACAACAAATCCACATCTACTTACACAGCACTGCAGTCCTTCGCCAAGGTCATGACCTTCAGTTGTTCTGCATCATAACAACAGTGTTGGAAACACTTGAGTCATCTACGGGGAGAAAATCAGGGCAGAGTGTTAATCAGCTGCTGAGATATAGTGCATTGTGCCATCACTGAAATGGTGTCACTGCCACTGATGTTTGACGATTTAGTAATATGTCAAACTCTAGAAAGTAGAGGCCTTTCTTGATGGCTTTTTTGACTTCGTGAGGAGTAATATTTGGGGTCATCACACCACTTAGGACTAAATTTCTATAGTGTCACTCTTTTCTGAGTAAGTGACATATCTGTGAGGAATTTAGTTAAACTGTTTATTATTATGTAAATTATATGAGACATGTTTCAGTATCACATAGCGGGCCCTAAGGAGCTAATACCTTCCCTATCAAAACATTTCTATCAGGCTGTCTGAAGACATAAATGCTCCAGCCATGTGTTTGAAATGTTTTGGAAAACTAGCAGTTGCCAAGACATCAGAATTTAGACATGTATGGAAAATAAATAAATAACGCAGAGTCCTTAGTAGAGAACAGTCAGTCACATCCCCAGCCCCTTTATAAAATTTTTGTCACACCCTTGCCTAGTGGGGTTTCGCTTAATAGCGGAGAGAACTTCCGTATGAAATGTATCTGCAGTACAGCAGTTGGCGGTAGATGCCTTTGATTTGCCAATCAAGATAGTGACTTTTGAACGACCGCCACTGTATGGCAGAGACAGCCAGCCACAGGGCTGTCAGTGTTCAAAGCCAAGGGCCCTCTCAGTTTAACAGTCTCACTGTGTCGCTACTCCCACATTTCAAGAGATGGCACATCAAGGAGCTGTTGCTGTTGGATTGTATACATTTGTACACACACAAATTTGATCATACGCACCGAGCAGGATACACCTCAACACAGAGGCAACATACGCATAGTCTCAAATACTGTACATACAACTGTGGATGAACACACACACACACACAAACACACACACATACACACACACACACACTCACACAAACCACATATTACAATGCAGCTTTCTGGGCTGGATGTGGTGGCAGATGACACTTTAACACTGTCTCATCTGCTCTTTGCTTTGCCAGCACTGCTATGGGACACAGCCAGGTGCAGGGAGAGAAAGAGCAAAAGAGACAGAGTGTGTGTGTGTTTGTGTGTGTGTGAGAGAGAGAGTAAAGTGCATCAGGACTGAGTGAGCAGCTAAGAAAAATAACGATAACGCATTGGTGCAAATGAGTGGTGGCTGAAAAAACAAAACAGAAGTGAAAATAAAAAAGGGCAACAAAAATTGTGAGATAGAAAATGAGATAGTAAAAAAGGAAATGCATGGGCGTGATGTGTAATGTCAAAAGTGGAAACACAACTTGCAGCACCGCTCTCGAGTAAGCAAGTGTTGATGACTGTGAATCACTGCCACTTCAACTGTTCAAACAAGGTGTTGTCATCATCAGCACTATTTTAAAGTACAGCAGAAAAAGGACAAGAAAAGGGGATAAAGAGAAGGCTACAGAGAGGTATAGAGAAGTATGGCTGAAAAAGGGGATAATGATTTAACCATAATTATAGTAAATGTTTTTTAATGTTTCCTGTGTTCGTATGAATGATTTTTGTTAAGTAATACTAGCTAGATCTGTTTCAATAGTGTTCATATTCCCTGGGAATAATGTGGCTTATATTAGCATGCATTATAATCTTTGTAATGATAGAGTGTTCAACATAATGCTATATACTGTAATATAAGTTGTACATGGTATGCATGTACCCGTACAATACACTGATAATGCATGGCTATTTTTGTGTGGTTAGGAAGGATCATTAGAAACAACGAACATTCCCACTGGCTCTGCCAGGTTGCTACCAAGGACAGATTCACCAGCTACTTTTAGTAACCATGGACACGGCAAAATAAAGGTGTTATTTCTACATCTACAGTCATTTGATTTTTAAAATGCTAATTAACTGCATTATTTATTTGATGAATCATGAACTCTATAAGAATAGTTATTATAAAATATTAAAATAAATTGGACATTAAATTAACTGAAAAATTAATGGAGAATCAATATAAATAAAATATCACATTCAATGCAGGTTTACTGTATTTTGAAACATAAAATAGCACAGTAGAAAGGATTAAAAACAGATATGTCCACAGTCTTTAAAAGTAGTATGTTAGTGCTAAGATGTAATTCTAAGATCTGTTGGAAGTTTGTTCCAAATACAGTTTGTGTCGCTTGGTAACTAAATGCTAATTAAGCATGTTCTGTTTCAACTCCAGGAATAATTTCAAAGCTAGGTTCGGATGACCTTCAATGTCTGAAGGGTATGCATTGTATAATGGATTCAGAGTAATACACTGCTCGTTGTTTGTTCATTTTGGTGGATTCTTTATAGTTTTTTTTGAAGAAAGTTTCAAGCTGCACCACTGACAAGGGAGTGTCTGAGTGCCAACGGCTTACTAGTACTGTGGAAATAGAAGCTGTAGTTTAACAAGATCTCTGCGCTCCACTGGATGCCATGTTTGATGGAGGCTGGTGGGGTGTTTCCACAGCCTATGAGGATGAACTCTTGAGATATGAATTTGTCAGATTTTCCTTCCAACAACAAAACAATAGGATTTAGCTTAAAAATCTGCAAAATGCCCCTGTAAGGTCAAAGCACACATTGAATAATACATTACTTAAAGAAACAGGACACTGTTATTCCTGTTTATTTTTGTTGGAAAGGAGGCTTATGAGGATACAGCAGCACAGTCAAAGTAATGATAACAAGAAGATAAAACTGCCTCAATAAAGAGTTTTACAGATTTCAGATGCTCAAAGTAGTTTTTTCTTCAAGCTTTTCATTGTAACACACATGTTATTTGTTGATTAATTAACCAAAAACAGATTAGTGATAAAAGCATACCAGAAAAAAAGCATGAGACCTGAACTTCTAAGTCTAAATTGTTCTTTAAAGACAAATGTTACTTGTTGTGTGTCCGACACAACAAGTAACATTTACCTTCCAAAGGCTACAATTGGGGAAACGTTAACATTAAGATATTGGTTTTTATTCATCTTGTTGGCAGAATCCAAACTCAAAACCTAACAACACAAAAAGTCAGAAGAAAAAGTGCTGGATTGATCAACATCCACAGGAACAGAGGGATTCGGCAAGAAGAAGAAAGGCTACGAATCTAAACCAAGCTCAAGAGGATTCGTTTTAGTATGGCTGAAACCAGCAGGCATTTATGTGTTTTGTTGTGGTTTTGTTTTCTGTTCTTCATGTGCCAACAGCGCTGGCAACGGAACTGTGCTGTGCCTGTCTGAGAATATTGATGCATAGTCCTCCAATAGGATGAAGAAAACCACAGAATGTATCATTGATACCTTGTTTTATGTCTTCATCTTCACCCATTATCTCTTAAAATGAATTGTTTAGTGAAGAGAAACATGTGGTCAGACTCACTTAGGTTTATTAATACTTTAAACTACAGGTATTTTAACATGGCTGCAATTGTTCTTACACACAGCACTCAGACTCAGTATTTCATATTACAGTACATGAAGTAGCAGGCTTGGTTAAAGGGATTAAGATGTTTAATGGTGATGTAACTCCAATGTAAGGAAAAAATGCTGGATTATTCTATTCAACACTGAATGAAAAGAACAGAAGAATCAGCAGATGAAGAATAATGGCTGACTCTAACCTATGACAATATAGATACTTAAGGAGGATTGCTTGGAGAAATCAAGTTCAGTTGGGGTTTAAACAATTAAGAGGTTTTGGATTAAAGGACAACTCACATTTATTTTTAAGGTTGGCCCACTGGCTACATGACACAGAATCCAACCCTATCGCCAAACAAAGTCAGTATTAGACAGTTCTGAAAAACACTGGATTATGTTCAATGCCACAGCCAGTGTCCATTGCAACATTGGCAACTAGAGGTTAGTCTTGTTGTGATTGTGTGTGTTAGATTGTGGTTGTGACAAATAAATTATGGTTCAGGGCAAGTTAGGATAAGGCAACTTTAAAACACATGATTGAAGTGGAAGGGGAAGATTGTGGTAACAGTTACTAAAAAAAAATAATAATAACTGCAGGTCTCTGACAGGTCTCCAACATGAAGTGAGAGTCATTACACACCCATTCCACCACAGTAAGTAAGGGTGTGGAATCCTAACTTGACACCTGACAAGACCTCTGCGATCTGACCAACCTCTGACATTACACCCACAATTTCCACAGACCTATAATAGCTGCAGGCGTCATGCACATGTGGCGTATATGTAGCACACATACGCCACACAAACACAACACTTGACACAACAAAATGAAGTTAGTCATGCGTACGAGCAGGTGTGATATTGAGTGAAGCTACAATGTTCAGGTGAGCTGAACTATTAAGCAACGTCTCACACTACACCTAACACTTGGAAAACAGAACATTTCTAGTCAAATGTAGATGCACGTGTGTTGCTGTCGCTTCTAGCTTCTAATGTTTAATGAGATTCTATTTTAAGTAATAATATGTGATTATGATTATCTGAAAGATAAAAACCCCCGCGACCCTGTACACAGGATAAGCGGTTGACGATGGATGGATGGATGGATGAAAGATAAAAACCATATGGACTCATAATATAATAAAGATACAAATCTAAAATCATTATTTAAGTCGTATAAATTAACAGCACAAAAAAGACTTGCCTGGCTATATTTATATATATAACTTTACTCACCACTTTCTTTGTAAACAGAGCAAGTTGATGTTGCAGTCTCACAGAAAGAAACAGATTCTGCCTCTATTCAAAGAACCATCTTCTTGTTAAATTCTAATTACAAGTTCTCCAAACAAGCATAGTCACATGGCATTACAGCAAAATTTACTCACCATCCAGTCTTATAACTGCCGGGAGTTATGATTTTTTAATGCAAGTCACCAAAAATGTACCAAAGTGCTCTGAGTGCATCCATGGGCAGAGAAGCCTGCTATGTCTTTGGTTGTTTGTTATGGTTAACTCCAACCATCCAGTGTTTTGGTCTCTCAAATTCCCTCACCTCAAGGCCAATCGAGTACACAGCAGTTAAACAAGAAGGAAGCAGCATACCTCTGTGAATTTTTTTTATAGATGACATACAGGAAACAGTGGCTCTACAACCTCACACATCTCTGTGCTCACACACACATTCATCTGCACACTTGGACAGCCACTTGGGGCTGACATTTCAAACTGTCAGGGAGCATGCTGTCAAACTGCATTGTCGTGGGACATGACTGCATGTGGCTGTGCATGAGCTTGCGCATGTGTTTTGTACGAGTGTGTTAATGTGTGTGTGTCGAATGGATATAATGCTTGCTTTCAATTGCCCGGGGCAAATTTATATAATAATGCTGATTTATTTCTTTATATAGATATATATTTCCTGCATACACATTAACACACTCTTCCTACGAATTACACGCCGATACAGACATATGACTCCTCCCACTAACCCATCATTACACACACAGATCCACACAGACATACGCATCACCCTACCCCCCTCCCGTCCTCTCCAAACACACACTTATCGAATTAAATAAAGTCAGCGTTTTGCGGCCAGTCGGGTGCAGGGAAATAAAACACCATGTCATTTAGTGCTGATGGGATGGAGCCTCTATAAATAGTCATTTCCTGCTTGGCTTTAATTAAGTGGCGCTACTGTCAGCTGTCACAGAACACAATTATCAAGCAGGCCCATTTAGCAAACTAACCCCTTCGCTGTGTCTCTGTCGGTTTATCCCTCTGTCAGTCTGTCACTCTGCTCTGTGTGGTGTCTGCTTTAATGCCCATCTTTCTATCCCCATTATCCCCATTTCACTGCTTCTGTGTGTTTCTGTCTATTTGCGTTGGTCAGTCTGGTTAAGAGTGTTTACCTTGTTTTATTTCTCTTTATATTCTCTTCTCCACCAAGCTACTGTTTGCTTTGCCCACTGCTCCCTTTCTCTTGTCTTTCTCCTCTAATCTGCTGCAAGTTTTCTTCTCTGACAGCTTGTTTTATCTTTCTCCCTCTGTACTGGCATCTGCCCTGCGTTCCAGCTTTTTAAAGGTGATTTTTTTTTCCCCCGCTTCAGTTTCGCATGTAGCTCAGTTTCCCCCTCACACAACTCCCTGTATGTGTTCATATGCGTCTGCATGTGTGCACATTTGACCACACGACTTTGTGGGTTGGGTGGGGGTGTGTGTGTGTGTGTGTGTGTGTGTGTGTGTGTGTGTGTGTGCCAACATCGTTGCTGTGTTTACTTATAAGGTCTGGTGCAGTTCTTATTGGAGCTACCCTCTCTGTTTCCGTCTGAAAGCTCTGAAGCATGTTATTCCCCTGGTACAGAAAGTTAGAGAGAAAGAGGGAGTGAGGGGAAGGAAGGAGGGGAAGAGTGAGATGCTAAGAGGAAGAGAGAAGAGGGGATGTGTATGTGTGTTTGTGTGTGTGTGTGTGTGTGTGTGTGTGTGTGCGTGTGAAGAGGGGATGCGGGGGTAAGGAAGACCATGGAGAGACAGAGAGAGCAAGGCCAGGAGATGGAGATGGCGAGAGAGTAGGCTAGAGAGAGGCAGAGAGAAGGACACTGCAAGGACAGTGCAGAGGAAAGAGAGGGGAGCAGGAGGAGGGAAATGCACTCAGGGACACACAAGAAGGAGAAACACACACAAACACATACACACACAATTCTGTATACATATCTCAGGCCACACTTAACCGCCCACATGGCTGAATTTATGCCGGGTCTCACATATATTGATAGACAATCAGTCTTTATCACAAGCATTCCCCGGGACACACAAGCTCTCATTTCCCCTGACACACTAACACCTATACACAATAAATCGTTCAAACACACAAGTGCACTGAAAACAAAGGAATACACAGAGCATTCTGTATAAGGCACAGGTGCTTTTATTCATACATATACATGTGGGTGGATATAGAGTATGTGTTTGTTTTTTAACTCACAATGTTGGGGTTTCACACACAGAAACGCACATGCACTCAGGGGAGGTGAAGCCTAAAGTGAACCATGGTTTGTCACAAGTGGAGCGGTAACGGATTTATCACCATCACTAGCAACAACAGTTTATCCCAGAGAGGAAGGACATCAGATGTACACATACTTGCACACACACACACACACACACACACACACACACACACACACACACACACACACACACACACACACACACACACAAACTCTCACGCGCACACAGACGCAAGTACAAAATCGTACATCTTTCAACTTAAGATGATTTTCATCCCCGTGTCCACATGTACGCACACATAATCTGTCTGTCTGTCTGTCTGTCTCTCTCTCCCTCACACACACATGCACACGCACAAACACACACACGCTAGGATGAGAAAGTCCAATTATCAGCTGGCATTCCTCTCTCAGGGTAATTTAATGCATTGGGTGAGAGCTTCTCATTTATGTTTGGTAATTACACTCTCTCTGCTTTACACTCCCTTTAATAAGCTCTAACTTCACTGCATAAACCGTTACATACACACTCACACATACAGACACACACACCCACCTCTGCATGCAGATGAACATTTAAAGGCTTACTGTCTGGAAATACGTGTGTATTTTTATGAAACATAAAGGCATAAATGTTGAGGGAAGGCATATTATACACACACGTGTACACTTATGCACAACCTCCCTCCACCCTCGGGCATCACCACCACCTCTAACTGCCGACCTCGCCTCATTTTCCTCCACATTATCATTCATTACTTTATTGCACTTGTTTTGGTGCTTGGCTGTTTTTCCTCTCTATAATTCATTTCTTCATCTGAATTTTCATCAGGGATTATGTTTTGCGTTATGGAAATGCTTATGATTACTATTCATTATGTGGTTTCATGATTCGGAGTCTTTTAAATTTATGTGTGCATTTGTGTTTATGTATGTGTGTGAGCGATATCTGTGTGTGTGTGTGTGTGTGTGTGTGTGTGTGTGTGTGTGTAAGCTCTTTCAGTCAGATGGCTTAAACAGACACAAAAGTTATGTGTGCATGTGTGAGTGTTTCGGCAAGTGTGCGTCAGTGTGCGCATGCATATTTCTTCAACTTGAGAAGTCGTGACTCTCCATCAGTGACAGAGAGGCAGAGTGTGTGCTGAGACTGTCGATGGAGCATCTGAGAGACCAAATTATAGCTGTGTCATCTGCTTCAGTTCCCGTTTGAGAAACCCACTGCATAATCATCCAACTCTTTCCAGTTTCTGATGAAAATATATACATAAAATTGGTCTCTTGTGACTTGGTTTCTAAACAATTATAGCTCATAAAATATATAAAAGAAAATCAGAACACATAAAACAATAATGGTTCTGACGAACTGTTTTTTAAATGGACAATAGCATGCTTTTGACACTGCTCTTCATGTTGACAGATTTAACATATTTTATAAATTATTTTTTTACCACAGCACTGCTCTTGGCTTCTCTGTGTCAGAGGAGACCTCCATTCAGAAAGAATGAAAAAAGACTGATCAGATGTCCTTAAAGGAGAACTTTATTCTGATGCAAAAAAAGTTTACCCATTTAAGTATCAAGTATCAGATCTGCCAAATACTTCTCAAACACATGTATTTTTGAGAAGTGTCTCCAAAATCAGAATCAGAATCAGAATCAGAAAGAACTTTATTGCCAAGTAGTGTTTTACACTTACGAGGAATTTGCTGTGGTGATAAGGTGCTACACGTAGACAAACATACAGTCAACATAAATAAAGGTAGAAATATATAAATATGGAATGGAAGAACAAGCTAAACAGATATATACATGTGCATTATTCTGGGTCTCTGCCGTGCAGAAGTAACGCAACAGAAGAGAATATTGTGTACATATAAATATATAAACTGACAACATAAAAATATACAACAAAGATCAACAATCAACAACAAATATGTGCGACGTGCCAGGTCTGTGCCCGACACGAGATGAAACAGTATTTACATGTGCAGAGACATCTGTATCATTTGCAAGAGGGGAGTGTCAGAAGGGGACCCGGGCCTTTTAATGAGGCTTGTTGCAGACGGGAAGAAACTGTTTTTGTGGCGAGAGGTTTTGGTCCTGATGGACCGCAGCCTGGTTTGTGTCCGGGTTGGGAGGGGTCAGCCGCAATCTTTCCTGCTCGCTTCAGTCTTCTCTGCAGAGCGAATGATACGCTGCAGTAGCAGCATACCAGATGGTGATGGAGGAGGTGAGAATGGATGGCAATGATGGCGGTGTAGTGCACCGTCATTGTCTTTGGCAGGCTGAACTTACATGATGTAGAAGTACATCCTCTGCTGGGCCTTCTTGGTGACGGAGGTGATGTTCAGGTCCCACTTGAGGTCCTGGGAGATGATGGTGCCCAGGAAGCGGAAGGAGTCCACAGTGGTGACTGGGGAGTCACACAGGATGATGGGGGAGGGTCGGGCTGTGCTCTTTCTGAAGTCCACGACCATCTCCACGGTCTTCAGAGCGTTGAGCTCCAGACTGTTCTAGCTGCACCAGGTCACCAGATGGTCGATCTCCCACCTGTAGGCGGACTTATCCCCACCTGAGATGAGCCCAATGAGGGTGGTGTCATCCGCAAACTTCAGGAGCTTGACAGACTGGTGACTGGTGCAGCTGTTGGTGTACAGGGAGTAGAGAAGGGGGAAAGAACGCAGCCTTGAGGGGAACCGGTGCTGATGGTCCTGGAATCAGAGACATGTTTTCCCAGCTTCACGTGCTGCTTCCTGTCCGTCAGGAAGTCAGTGATCCACCTGCAGGTGGAGTCAGGCACGTTCAGCTGAGAGAGCTTGTCTTGCAGCAGGGCCGGGATGATGGTGTTAAAAGCAGAGCTGAAATCCACAAACAGGATCCTGGCGTAGGTTCCTGGGGAGTCCAGGTGCTGGAGGATGTAGTGAAGGGCCATGTTTACTGCATCATCTACAGACCTGTTGGCTCTGTAGGCG
>NC_060153.1:14153849-14188727 GCF_021292245.1 Micropterus dolomieu | reverse complement strand
TTTTCTTTTAGGCAGGCTGGAGCAGAAAACAACTCACCTTTCTCAAGTTGTACAGTAATGTCACATGTGTATGAAGGTGGATCAAACAAGCTAATCTTAAATGTCAAAGTAGAGAGGAGCCTAGTAGGCCTATTTATTTTCATTCATTAGACAATATGAATAAGCTATGCAGACAGTTGTAAAGAAAGAACATCTTTTTCTTCTGTTCTCTACTTGTTATAGTTACACAGTATTAGGGGTGTGGGCTGTATTAAAAGTATCCACTGTTCTCCCATGCTCTAACACACAGTAATGATGAAATGTGTGCTGTTCTCACATTCTTCCTCTGTATGTACACATAAACAACAAGGCAGGGAAATATAAAAGGAATTTATTTTATTGTTTGGGTACATTATTGTTCAGTGTACATGCTCACATCTGAAACAAACTTTACGTGCTTGATAACTCTCCCACCCCGCAGACATCTACACACCAATACTGATTTATATTCATAGCGGCAAGTGCTATGTAGCTCCACATAGGGGACACAGGAAGTGACATATAGCACCTTCATGCCGGCAGAGCTCCAGAATGTGCAACTCGGCCGGCTCACACGCGGACGCGGTACAAGTGCGAGGGCCCGCCCAACGCTGCTTGCAGCTTTAATGTTCAATTTAGATTTATTGTCATTTTACTGATACTCAAATCTAACTGTATAACTGTTATCAAGTGTAGCAACAATCTCATTTGTAATATTCAGTCTAGCTCACTAACCATTTCATTATCATCCAATACATTTAGCGGTGCTGATATTGCAGAGCCTCCAATGAAAGATACACAGATAGTAAAGTTAGTTACGGAAAAGCAGACAGGCAAGCTAACGACTATGTAGCACGTCAGCTAAATGCAGTAAATGTAAAGTTCTCATGTAAAAAGCATGGATTAGTTCAACCTGCAGCTGATAAAAATATTACTTTAATGTTGCAGTGGGAGTTTACCAGAGTTTCCAGCGTGTGTGAAGCTGTCTCCCTGTCTGTCTATAGCCGCTGTCACACTGCCTTTTTTTCCGGGTGTATTGTGCCAATATGCGGTGTCTCGCTGCGCTATAGGTATGGAGTGCCATAGCCGGTGTTGATCTGCCTCTGAGCCAGGAACGTTGAAGTAACAGAGCCTGAACATGCCTGGAGCAAAGCCACAGTCGGCATGCCGGTGTTTCCACGTTTATTGCAGGATCTCTGTATGAAAGCAGTTAAGACTCGGTATGCTCGCTCATGAGTTTGAACGAGCACATGTCTGGTTGCAATCTTAAAACCACACCACTAGTGGCCGCTGAAAACTACATATAACCCCTTTAAATGAAATGAGTAAGGATCCCACTGATGGAGCTCTGAAGCCTCCGTTGTGACAGACGCTGGTTAAACAACTGGATTCAAACATGCACTCACAACCCTACAACACACACATAAATTTGCTCATCTCCTGACACTCAAAACACTCATCTGACACTCAACCGCTGCCAGCTGCCAGCTAAGACACGCTTCTCTGACAGATCAAACCAGATTTACAATGCATGTGTGCTGTGTATGTGTGTAGGGGTGGGTGTGTATGTGCGTGTGTGTCATTCTGTGAGGAAGATACGAGCAGAGGGAGATAGGGGTCAGAATTGTAAATTTGAAAGTGTCAAATATCATGTCATTTATCTATTCAGCACACCCACCCCACCCCCGCCACACACACACACACAACCACACACACACACACACACACACACACACACACAGAGTAGCCAATCCACCTCTTCCCCTCCCAACTATTCATTCCAATCTTCAGAATAATCAATCAGCTTGTTCTGTCTTATTTTGCTTCTATTCTCATGTCCCTTTCCATTTGTGGACTGCATCCCTGTCAGTCCAGGCAATCTGCCCCCACAACCAGATGGATTATTATTGCTGATACCTTTGTCCTTCAGTGTAGTCCCTTGACATGGAGTGACAACCTAGTCTTGTAAAAAAAATATGTTCGTGCACATATAATTAGCATTAGCAAATATGTTATGGAGGAAATGTAATGCTGCCTGTATTAAATAGTTATTCAACATGAGTTTTTTAATGAAATAATCTGCTAAATGTCCACTCTTTACTTATTTCAATTGTTTTCTCTATGTCTATGGCATGATTAACATTTTAATGTTGAAGTTAACTAAAAGCACTTGGTTAAGGTCCTGAAAAAAGTAAAAAGTAAAGCTTAAAACTGTTTATTAGCTTTCTTCTTGAGAAGATTGATACCACTCTCACATACGTCAGTAAAAACTGATTTAGCATTGCGCTCCTGTAACATTGTCGGAACAATGACATGAAAAGTTGATACAGCATAATCAGACGTATTGTCTTTTTTTCATTCCATGTCAAATCCTGTCATCTAATTACCAACCAACTCAAGAGCCGACAGTTCCGTCAGAGATTTGGGTGTGTTATGCTAGTAGCTGCTAATGTAACATCGAGCTGCTAGCCTCAAGCAGAGATGAGGAGTGGGCTACAGAGGTCTGGTAAGTTCACTGCTTTTTAATTCCACACCCCCAGATATTTTTTATTTTCATACTTGTAGTCTTCAGCCCCAACTGATACTGACTAAAGTGGCATCATTTGAGGTAATATATCAGACTGCAGCTGCCTCTGGAGCAGCACAACTTTTTCACATAGCCAGTATTACTTCCCAACACCGGTAAACAGATTTTGATGTGTAAAATTAGTTCCCTATTAAGTATGCAGCTACAGCCAGGAGGTCTTTGTCTAGCTTAGTGTAAAGCAAGGGGAAAGAGCTAGCCTGGCTCTGTCCAAACCTACTTATCAGCACCTTTAAAATTCACTAATTAAACACGAAATATCTCGTTTGTTTAGTCTGTGCTAACAACACGTAGGGTGCAGGATGCAAAATCCCAGTTAACAATGTATCTGGGAAAGCAAATGAGCAGTATGCAAAGATATTATGGAGGAGAAATTATTATGTATGCAAGGGCAGGTGTTTGTGTCTCAAAAGTTGTGATGACCCATGTAAGAAAGCCAAACCCCAAACAGAGTCATTTTAGCATATTGAACCCATTGTGTGGATGTGTGTGTGAGCTGTCACAGAGGTTGTCAAAAAATGCCAAGTTTGACACCTGTCTATCACATGTTTAATGCTCAGTTGGATCTCGAGAAAAGTAGGGAATACATTAAAGTTTATTTTTTGTTACTCCAACACACCCTCTCTCTCCTTTTAATTCAATACTTTTTCATGCATTTTATTGTAACACCATAGGACCAAACAGACTATGATACATAGGGAATAACTGTATTCATGTGTCTGAGTTGTATTGTGTATATTTGCATTTATTCACCACAATGTGTATGTTCGGATTTGTTATGTGAACGCTGTGTGTGTGTGTGTGTGTGTGAGAGAGAGAGAGTTTGTGTATCGTGGCCTCAGGGCTTCAACGAGGGGTATTGCTGAGGGAATTCCCCTAAAGGCAGATATCCTCAGCCAAAAGAAAAACATGCATCACCTCTGCCTCTCATCTTCTCTTTGCATGCCATAGACACACACAAACACATACAATTTTCAATCTCACCACCGCAGCTCCACTCAAACCTATGCACATATCACACATTTAACTCAATGCAGCCTTCTGCCCTTGCTCCTTAGAAATTCAAATACAAACACATTGTAAATGTTCCTGCAGGCATTAAGCATAGAAGGTAAAGTGGTGTTGCCAGAAGATGAGTCATGACATATCATAAAAGACTTAAGGGAACAGGTCCAACATACCTTTTCAACATTTAACATCCCATTTACCACGGCATGTTTGTGCACAGTAAATGATCCACATTATGGCCAATAAGGTATCCTGTATTAAAAAAACACACTAATTCCATTCTATAATTATCTATTTGAACATCACCCTTGCCCATATTTGCCTCATCTTTTAGTCATAGGCTCAGACATCACCCATGGATTTCATCAATTTCATTCAAGTGGCTGGTGGTGAATCAAAATCCAAATATTTATGCATCTTTCTGAAACATGGTCTGATGTGGGGTTAAGCCACAATTCTCCTAGTCACAGTTGCACAAATTCCATATACACAGCGATGTCTTACAAACATTAGCTTGCACTGGTGAATTTGCATCTGTTACTGGGGTCTGCTGAGATATCACAATTGAGTGTTTAACCTATAGCTACTGGCCAAGATGCAGATTATGGTTCTCACAGCTGGCCATTTAAGGCAAATTATGTGGGAATATTTAATAAGGGCAACAAAGAGAGAAAAAAAGAAGAAAGGGGTGTTGAGATTATAGCGCAAACAAGGCCCTTGTGCCACAAGTGATATGTTGCACAAAGGTTTTGCAGGGAATATGGGAGTCTTTTGGAAGACTGCCTCTAGATGCAACACACACGTTCACTCCCTAACAATTGTACTCTCTGTAATATAGCTGTCTTGCACTTCCTTTCTTCCACACACAAGGATTAAGACGATAAATGATATCAGGAGTGAAAGGGAAAAGACAGAAAAAACAAAACACTGAATTATTTAAACAATGCTTGTGGTCGGTTATGGCAAAGTATGATTAAAGATTTTAATATGACATTTACAAAGACCTACAGCATAGGCTACACTGCAAACTGAAGGCTAAAACAGCATTTTTGTAACAAACCTAGAAGCTGTATGCCAAAGCTAATATTTGGCCTTCATGTATGCTAAACCAAAAGGCTAGCAACATGAAAACAACATTGCTGATGAATATTGGGAGAAAACAGAACTATTCCCAGATCATTACTACACCACTCACCACTTTAATATTTGGCCTTATTGTGGCAGAAGAAGAAATACCATGTTGTTACCTAAATAAAATCACTTTAAAGTAAGAAACCCCACATAAGCTCACTGACCTGGTTGAAAAGTATAATGCTGCAGTCCAGACAATTTAGAACTTGAAAATTTCCAACCACCAATTAGTAGAAGTACAATGGAATGCCACCTAAAGTCGTAGTTCCTACATGTGAACTAGGAGCAGATCCATCTACCCCGACTTCATGAAGAGGCAGTTGTCTGACGTCACACAACAATGGCAGCACCAATAGAAGCACATATTGCCAATGGTAAACCATCAACTAAAATGTAACAAAGTATACTACCCTGTATTTAGTTAAGATAATACATACTAACATATAGTAAAACCTATTCTGTATATAAATTGATGTCAACATATGTCGCCAATGTTGATAAGCTTTGAAAAGCTTTTCAGGAAAAGATTTTAAAAAGCCCAATTTCTTTTGAAAACATTAGGAAATATACAACATTTATGGACTTTTGCAGATTACCAACCAATGTAGCTAGACAGGAACACGTTTTCATTAAAATCTGAAATCTTTTTAATTAACACCAAGGGCACTGCTGAGGGTTCAATTGTGTTTACACTTGACAAACATTACTTTGTCACTTTGTTACTTTGTCATCCATGTTTTTCGTTTCGTTCACGCACCTGGAATGCTTTGAGGTTGGGAGTCAGAAATTTCAACTGGGAAATTCCAACCTCCAACTGTGAATGCAGCGCAGCATTAGTCTGCTGAATCTTTTGTCAGACTCAGCTGTATATCATTATATGTGTCCTAACTACTGTCTAAACTGTCTTTGTCCCCAAATCTTTCCTGCTCCCAGGCATAAGCCAGGTTCAGAATTTCAAGGTCAAAGCATTTCAAGTTTTATTTATTTTCTAGGGTGAGCGCTGACTAAACATCAAACAAAATGCACATAAAACAAGCCTAAACTTCTCTAATCAATACTAAAGAAACTAAACTACAGATTTACAGAACCTAAACTTCTTTAAAAAAAAGATGAGAAAAGTAAGCTGACTTCTCAGCCCTACAGAAACACTACACTGATACACAACAAGGATTGTGGTTTTTACAGTGTTCTATTTGCAAGTTTAGTTAGCTCTGGGCATCTGGGGCTATAGCCCCGGATGTTTTTGGAAAAGCCCCGGATCTCAGACGGCTTTTTAAAAATCAAACAACAACTTTACTCGCTTAACTAACGTTACGTGCGCGGGAGCGAGCGAGAGAGATTATTGTTATTATTTATTCTCCTGCAAATTAGCAGGAGAATAAGATGATTGGCCACAGCTGTAGCTCTGTGTCTGTCCTCTCTGCTCCACCTGAAGCGGCTGTGAGCTGCACTTTATCAGAGGTGCTGAAATGAACGTGTGTGGATTTGTGGTGAGGTTAATCACCTGATACGTGTAGGAGCCATTATACATATTTCATTTCAAAATTTATGTTTTGTCCCCCGCTCTTTCCTACTGTAAATTTTTATTTCGCATTGCCTTCCTGGCTCAGGCGATTTCGGAGCTGGCTCATATAGGAGCCGGTTTACTAAGTGACCAGTCAATCACTCACACACTCCACATCAGTTGCGGACAAAATGTAGCCTATAGAAATGTTGAGGGAGGGAAAAAAAGTAGCTTGAGGTCGGTGCAGCTTCTTCTTTTGTGCTGCTGTTACTTCTATCTGAAGGCAGCAGTGATGATGTCTGCAGCAGGGGTGGGTATATCTAATGTAGGACTACTCTTAATTTCGCTAAATTTTCCATTCATACCTTTTATAACTTAACCAGTCTGTAATCTGCATTTTGCTTCATTAACCGAAATGAGCTGTCATCCAGTTCTGTGTGCGAGCAGTTACGCAGTAAAGCACTGGTAGGGCGCTTGCCACAGTCACAGAGCCGGGCGGATGCAAACATTTAGAAAATCAGGCAAATATCTTTTCAGTTTAAGGCTTTATGTTCTACTAATACAACTGAAACTAATCTTTCACTCAGCAGCTACCAGCTGTTATTTATTTTTCAGATGCACAGACAGAGAGAGAGAGAGAGAGAGAGAGAATATGGTGGATAAAACAGTCCTGTTGGGTTTTACGCATGACGCACAGCTTCCTCTGTATGTAGGTTTACCTGCTTCAACAACAAGCTGCTCTCGTGTTACTGCCAAAATAATTCTTTGCATTGTGAAGATTATTTAGATGTTTCAGGAATAATCAGATTGTATTGGCAGCCTGTGCTACTGCAAAACAAGCGGTTTGGTTGGCTACATCTCCATAATAAAAGGCACAGGTAACAAAAGTTGGCTGGGCAGCAAAAGTGATATTTTAAAGTGATCTTATAAACACCTTCATGGAGATTTAAAAAGGAAATAATTGTAGAAATAGCTAAATTACTGCAATTGCAGGAATATTTTAATGGGCTACTTAAAAAAATAAACTCATCAAGTTGCCTAGTCTAATGCAATAGATAGTCCATTTTTCCTCTGATAGCCTATCTTGACCTTTCCTCATGTGGACACATAGGGGCTGTGATCCTGCACAACAAAACATGCAAGAATTAAATCCCCACACTACCATGGATAGTAGTGATGCAACAGGTTGCAGAATCCGTGGTATGGATCCCTTCCACACGGTGCGGCACGCAGGTGGTGATTGCAAAGTTTATTATGATATATCCTGTTTGACCTCTCAAAATATCCTTTATTCTGGAAATGTCAGAGAACCCAGTTAGATTCTGAATGTGCAGAACTTTGAACATGAGCAGAAAACCTACTGAAACACAGGAGCTATTAAAGTCCACTGAATTAAAATGATTTAATTTATTATTGATGATGTAAAAAGGTGCCACATGCACATTTAAAGAGGTTACCTCAATCAGTCAGGCCTGTGTGTGTGTTGATTCAGCAGTGATAATATTAAAAGTTGATCTACAGGAGAAACATATCTGAAAGCAACCCAGAATGACTGAGAGCTGCTCTGCATTATATTCTTTTACAATTTTAGATTTTAAAATTGTTTTATTATACCTTTATTAAATCAGAAAAACTCTTTTTCCAAGAGTGTCCTCACCAAGTAGTAGTAGTACAATTTTGTGTGTCCCTTTACATAAATAATTTTCACAATAAATTGATGCAGAAAAGGCAGAAATTGGTGCAGAAAAACACCAGAATGCAGGAAATTAAGTGTTTAACACTCTGGGGGAGTACCCCCAGACCCCCCTGTTCATACTGTCACAGTTTAGTTCTTATATTATTATAATTAGACACATGACATTACAATTTAGCAACATCAAAATGAGACAGTTAATAGTGTGAGTTTTGTTGTGCCGTATAAGTAGAGGATGTTTACTGTTGCTTTACTGCTTTACAGACTTAACTTTGGGGTGGGGGTGGGGCAATTATTATATGAAGATATGAAGTTTTATGGGCTGGGCTAAGCCCCCAGTGTTTCAAGATCCTAAAAACGCCCCTGCCGGATGCCCATTTATATGTAGTCGGCTCTACTTAAAACATGATCTGTCTAATCACAAGGACTTGTGTAGGATTTAGTGGCATCTAGCGGTGCAGAATGTAACCAAGTGATAACCCTTCCTCTTACCCTCCCATTCCAAGCACGTAGGAGAACCTACGGTGGCTGCTAAACTCGCGAAAAATGCAATAGGTCATCTCTAGAGCCAGTGTTTGTTTTGTCCATTCTGGGCTACTGTAGAAACATGCCAGTGCAACATGGCTCTGTGGAGCCACTAGATATAAGGGGCTAATTCTAAGGTAACGAAAACGCAACAATTCTTATTTTCAGGTGATTATGCACTAATGAAAACATACTTATGAATATTATATTCCATTTCTGCTAATATGCCCCTAAATCTTACACACACATGGTCCTTTAAAATTATATTCTATTTGTCTGGACAGTGCCATCCACATCGGCATCAAAAAACACCTCTTCACACATCAGACTGGTCTATCATAACTTAGTATTCTGTCTGTTATGCGGGACATGTTGAATTACCATCTCATTAATGTTGTGCGTCACAGCCTCCTTTCGATTTTAAAAAAATTCAGGTTGGTTCATGTTTTATTCTTGAAATGCATTAGAAGGCAAACATTGCTGTGTCACATTTTAAGATATGCTGTGACAATTTAACGAGAAATACAGAATTATGACTGAAATAGCGTCGGAGTGATGTGATCATATTAACTGCTTCACCAAACTATTGTTTTTATTATTATTTGTTTTTATCTAATTAGCAATTAAAAAAACCAAACCATCTGCCTTTGGCTGCAGATTTGTGATGCATCTCTGCACGATCCAGCCAACAACATGATTTCATGGAGAAGCCAATACTTTTTTTGTTGAGCCATTGTTGTCACGCGTCAAAGTGATGGGCAAGGCTGTTTCAGAGTAATGAGACAAGTGATGTGAGTGGCTGAGAGTGTATTTATTTATCACCACACATTCCAATCTATATTCCACTTCATCCAGCCATTTTGCACTTTGCTTTGCTGCACCAACATGAACAAAAATAGCAGGTGCACTTGGAGACGTCATTGCACTGCACTTCCACAATTACAGATGGGGCCCTTTATGCCAAATAGTGATCTAGTGATGATCAGCAAAAAACATGTTAATAATGTACTTGTAGGGTTGTTGGGTGTACACATCTGAAAAATCCAAGATGATTTGCTAAAAAGTATGTTGAGTAAACCATATATTATGACCTGTTTTATTTCAGGAAAAAAATTTCAGTGAAATTGCTGAAAACTTAACCTAGTTTCAGCTGGTGATGCAGAAAGGTTCTTTCAAGTAGAAGGATTACAGCAGTTAGAACACAACGTTTCAGGAAGAACTGCTTTGTTTAGAAATTAGGTACATTGTGGGTAGTGTCTAAGCTTGGTTTATTGCTGTTATTAATATTTTATTATGTCTGACACACAGAGGTAAAAGTACTAAATTATTTCCACCAATTGACCTGAGAATGAGGACACCACATCGACATGGTGTGCCACTGAATATATTGATTCATCCATTTCCTCATATCATGAACAAAATCTGTCATTGTCCCAAATAATCTGGTTCACTGGGCCCAACTGCCTAATGCAAACAATATTTAAAATGGGAAAAAAGTACGGATTTTATGTTAGACAGCACTCTATACATAATAATCAACAAGAATCAGCACCATTACTCACTAATTAGCTGCTTAGATGCGAGATGAGAAATAGATGCAGGATAGCATAAACTGCAAACTGTGTTGACACAGAACACAGATCCAAGCAATACGTGGTGTTTCTTGTTGTGGTTGTTAGAATATTCATCAGCATCTTCTGTACAGAAAAATAGCCTCCATGCATGTTACTCATCTAGCGAAACAGTACAACGTGACTTGTTTTCGCTATAAGGGAATTGTTGACTGAATATTTTTAATTTTTCTCTTGTTTGTAAACACATTAAATAGAGCCCTGTTAGCAATGTTTCATACCATTGGTTTGGGTATGTTTTATAATATGAACGTGGAGATATGTGGAATGTGCATGCAAGTGTGTATTAGTGTTGTGTATTTGCATGTGAGTGGCTGCCCAGGCTGAGCTATCAGCCTATATTTCTTTCTCCGTATAGCCCCAGCTCTTAACAAAGACTGTTAGCAGCTCAGATCAAAACAGCAGTCTTTTAGCCTGACATTGTATGTGTGTGCATGTCTTTTAAGTGAGCGTGTCTTTGTTTATGTTTGAGTGTCGGCAGTTGTCCATGCATGTATGTTGTGCCGTCATGCCTGCTTGCCTGACCGTCCACGTTCTGTTCAAAATACATATTCAGCACTTTGGTCTATTTTTCTTCTCCTCTTTTCACTCCTCTCCCCCATTCTCTCCATTTAAGGGTGTTATTAGATAGGACAACTCTTGCCGCTGGCAATTCTCCTCTCAGCACTCTACATCCAAAGGCATGTGGGTTTTAGAAACCAGTGTGTGTGTGTGTGTGTGTGTGTGTGTGTGTGTGTGTGTGTGTGTGTGTAGTAAGTACTTGTGCCTGTTGTGTGTATTTGTGGTGATGTGCAAATACTATTATGTCTGTGTGTGTGCTTGCAAATGACTTCTGTACTGTAGTCTACAGTATACAGTATACAGAAAGAATAAGCCATTCCCCTCACTTTTTTTTCTCTGTATCCCTCTATCTCCCATCTTACATTATGCTTCTCACCAAAATGACAGGAGGCCCACTTTCACTTTGACCCATCTCTCTCTCAGCCCATCTCTGTACCCCTTTCGCTCTCTAAACACACACACACACACACACACACACACACACACACACACACACACACACACACACACATTAAGGCTCATACACACACATTCAAGCTTTCACACATACAGATCCAGACACACACACACATGGTGTAAGAGCCCTGGGCTCCTTCTATTAAAGGTCCATCCATCATCACATATAATTTTAATATGGTAGGAATAAAAAGATGCTTACGCAGCTAAATGAGGAATTTCTGAGACCTACATGCTGGAGTCTGAGCCTGCCTACAAACCTGTATAAGAACTTAAAAGCATGCACACACATACACACACACACACTAAACAAGGTCAATGTGCTCAGCCAATTATGGCGCTCATGAGATACTGTTTTCCATTATGTGTGTATGTGTATATACGTAGTCTTTGCAGTGTGTGACATGATTACATGAGTATGTAAGGTTTTCTACTGCTCCCTTGAGGCATATGCCATAATGCATGCATTGATGCATTATCTTGATCTCACTTTTATCCTGCCTCTCGCCAGCTATGAGGTCCTCAAGGTCTGGACCTGTAATTCTTCCTAAAAGAGGATTCTTTTTTTATATAAAGAAATTAGAATAAATAAAATAAACAGTGCAATACAACTGTATAATCAGGAGTTAAAAACACATGGGCCCTGTTTCAGAAAGCAGGTTGAACAAACTCTGAGTCCTAAGTTTTGAGTTGATTAAACTAAGAGATGAGAAACTCAAGAGATTTCAGTTCCAGGACAGCTGATCAGAATTAGTTCAGTCACCTCTGAGTATGTTCACTCTGAATTAACCGTGTGCATGGGGAATAAATAAAGGCATTATCAATGGACCTCTTAATCCAGTGACACTAGAAATATGAATGCAGGCCAACACAGACCATAACATTTATCTTAAAAAACAGGAGCCGAGAAATAAGTCAAAAGGTTAACACAATTACATTTCTAGTTCATCATTTAACAGATTTAAATTTCCTTAAAGGAGCCATGTATAGTTTTCAGTGGCCTCTACTGGTCAGGAGTCAGATTGCAACCATTACCTTCCCAAGCGTTTGCTGGTGCCCAAATTACCGGAGACAGCATCACACAAAATGCCGGAAACTCGGGTGAACTCCCACTGCAATGGTACAGTGACATTTTTATGGGTCTTCTGCTGTTGGTGAAGCGCATCATTCCACATTTGCTTTGTAACGTTACAATATTTCTTGCAGGCTAAAATCAACACTTTGACATAATTTCGGTACCAGCGTTCTTATGAAGTAATGTGGAAAGCCATAAAACCATATTATTTTGCAATGGATAACGTTAGCAACTGGTCAACGTTAGCTGGCAAGCTAATGTTATCTAACTTGAGTCAACTAAAACACAAAATCATTACACATTTCCCATGCTTTGCAGTAATGTTATTTTACCTGTCCAGTAGAATGAAAGCCAACTCTGGGTCAGTTTGAAACACAAAGCAGAGGTCTCTCCATGACTCAAACGGAGGGCTTTGAATATTCATGTAGACGTGGTTCAGTGTAATGATTCCCCTAGTGGGGATGTGGACATGCTGGTGGAGTTTAGTTAAAACAACTACAATAAAAACTCCATTCGGTTGTTTTGTCATGTCAGATGCTTTTACTTAAGCGACTTACATTTGAGGAACAACAGTTCAAAGCATCAATACAGATCTACAAGTGACAATACATACTATTGATGATGATGAGAACAGCTGGGACTGAGATTGCTTTGTTTGTAGGGATGGAAGAGCGTTTGTTGGAGGAGCACCGTGGCTGTGAAGGGACGTAAGCTTGTATTAAAGAGGTGCCATTATGCTTTTTGTTTTTTTCCCTCTCCTTTATTGAGTTATATACCTTTTTTGTGCATGAAATAGGTTTGCAAAGTGAAAAAGCCCCCTCCCACAGAAAACACTGCTCTGAACTGCTTGAAAACAGCTCGTTTGTAGTCCAGCCCTGTGACGTCACTGGGATGAAAAGGGAAAGCTATATGCGCCTCATATAAAGTTCGCAGAGCGGTTACTCCGACAAGCCCTCAAAAACCACTCCAACCAACCACTCCTCTCCCTTCCAAACACTAACTACCTTCCAGGCAGTCAATGGACATAAAGTTGTTACTGTGATGTATAGACAGGTCAGTTAAAACTTTATGGATGAAAGATACATTTGTTACAGATTAATAACTCACCACTCTGAAACTCTTGCTCCAGTCTATGTTGCCAAGGTGGTCGGCAACATGTACAACTGAACTGAAGCCCTGTTTACTGGCTTCTCACTGACACGCCCTGCTCTGCTTCTCAATGGCTTGTAGTCCTTAACTAGGAACTGCGCATGTGCAACTCCCAACAAAGATCATTTAGAGACAAGAAATATCACTCCATAGCTAAAACGAAGCATTCAACACACAGGGTGAAAAGAGGAGCTGCAGTAATGTGCAGTATGACAAAAAATATGGTGTTTTTTGAAAATGAAACCAAGTAAACCTGTTCTGGTACAACCCCTAAATAGGATTTTGAACCTGAAAATGAGCATAATACCACCTCTTTAAGGAGTTTAGGTAGATGGGTGCAGACACTGTAGTCACAAAAACCAGACAGGCTCCTGAATTCTGAGGGGTTTCATTTGCAGGGGTTACACTGCACAAGTCAGAAGACCCACTAGGAGGGTATTGCAATAATGAAGGAGAGAGATAACCATGGCCCGTACCAGAAGCTGGGTGGCGTACTGAGTAAGGGAGGTCCTGAGTCATGTGACTGCTGATGACCATGTGTAGTTCCTGTAGTACATTTTTAGGGCCGGAGCACGAACCGTGTGAGGTCCCTATTGAAACTGTAAAGATTTATTTTTTCTTTCTTTCTTTTTTCTGCAAAGTAAGCTCAATTTTGGGGGCTTAAACATACTCGAAAAGTCACCAAACTTTGCACACATGTCAGAAGTGGTGAAAAATTTCGTATTTTATGGGCATGGGCGTGGCAAAATGACTCGCTAGTGCCACCTAGAAAATTGGAAAAAAATTAGCCCCTCGCCCACGGAATGTTCAGGGGATATGTATCATATCAAGACGCACAAAAAAGCCTGAAGAACCCATACCCTAAACTCAACAGGAAGTCGGCCATTTTGAATTTTACGTCAAATTTTGGATGATTTACACACTCCATACTTTAACGAACTCCTCCTAGGGATTTAGTCGGACCGACTTCAAATTTCTGCTGTGCCTTCTAAAGGCATTGACGATGAAAATCTGTGAGTTTTCGTCAATGGGCGCGTCCGTGGCGTGCCGTCAAATATCAACTCTTCGCCATGATACATTAAGTTGTTGTAACTTCAGTGTACATGCTCACATCTGAACAAAACTTTACGTACTTGATAACTGTCCCACCCCGAAGACATCTACACGCCAATACCGATGTATATTCATAGCGCCAAGTGCTATGTAGCTCCACATAGGGGACACAGGAAGTGACATATAACACCTTCATGCAGCGTCGGAACCGCGTAGCAAATTCACAGCCCACCGGCAGAGCTCTGGAATATGCAACGCGGCCGGCTCACACCCAGACGCGCTACAAGTGCGAGGGCCCGCCCAACGCTGCTTGCAGCTTTAATATGAATTTATATCTGGAGGAATGTACACAGAAATGTATAAGCACTGGTTAATTCTCTGGGCAGATAATATGGCATCATTGATGTAAACACAGAGTTATGTTCTATTAGCGCGGAAGATGCTCTGCACACTGAGTAGCTTCTTTCATTATGTTGCTATCTCAGTATAGATGAGGGCACAACATTCTCAGATTTTCTGTTGCTGTGATAGCCCGAGTCTTTTTTCATCCATTTAATCCTTCAACCTGACTTTAGCCAGGAGTAGGCTGGGAAGTGGAAAAATCTTAGGTCCAATCTGGGCTAGTTTAACTTTTATCCCTGCTTGCTTTCCTCTCTTCCTGTTCTGATCACACCTCTTGCGGTGTCGTGGGGTCCGGGTGGTCTGGTTGTCTGGACAGGAGATGCCGTGTCCCGTGATTGTCTCCAGGCCCTCTGTACTCAGTCTGATCCCTGTACTTCTTGTTGAGGAGTATAATTATGACATATTAGGCCAATGGATCATATCCACAATTTTATACTGATACTGTGGAACATGTAAGTGATGTTTTGTAAAAAAGTTTGAATGAAATTGTAATTTTCCAAGTCAAAACATTTCCAGCACCTATTTCTTTTGTAGCAATCCCCAAATTTAAAATTCAGTATTTCCATCCCTGCCTGGCTACCCAAGAGTCAAAAAAAAGATTACAAACTGGGCAGTAGGCTACAGAACATTAGATAAGCTGTGTCCCTGGCTCCAAAAAGCATTGCACTGGTCATAGAAGAAGAAGACAGAAGATACTTTTATTGTCACATACACATACATGTTGCGAAATTCATTCTCTGCACAGCCACAGCTTACTGCTCAGTTGTTCAACTAAAGTAGAAACTTTGACCCTTTCTGTTAAAAGGACCTTTTATCAAAATTCAGTGATGAGTGTTGCAGTAGCAAAAAATATATTTTCAAGGGGTATTGAGCTCTAAAACTCAGTCAATACTCCACAACCATAACACTAACAAACCACATGCCCCTTTTGTCAGTTATTATAAATCGACAGTTGATTGTCAGTTGTCAGCAGGAGTCATTGATTGTTACCATGGAAACACCTCTTAGCTCCAAGATTGCCTGGGGTTGGTTAGCTATAACTTTTTGGGTTTAAAAATTTAGTTTTGTTGTTGCTGTTGATGACTATCTAACAAGTCAAACTACAGTCTGACAGATTCAGACTAAACCCAAGACTGGCCTAACCAAAAATAGACCGATCTTGGAAAATACCTTTGTAGGTCTCTCCTAGAGCACTGTCCAGACCACACTGCTATGCCAGGATGCTATTGACGGGACACTGGCAAATATTTACAAGTTAGTAGTATAGGTAGAGTTTTCCACAGTTCCACTCTGCCTGCCTCTTTTCACATTGGCCCTGGTAGCAATGCTGGCTTCAGCATCACCAGAGCTCAATACAGTAGAGTTTAGCTCATTTATCATAAGGACATTTTGAAATTTTAAGGGTTTATTTCAGTGACTCTGAATATTCAGCTCTTTGAAATCAGGCCACAATATTACATAGCAAACCTTGTTTAGATACACTATCTCAAAGACATGACATCCACTCCCTGCAGTTTATTAAACATCATAAAATGGTAAAATCATTAAGTCCTGCTTCATTGAGTTACAAATGTATAAGCATTGTTTCAGTAAACAATACCTGAGCCTGTGTTAAGCTATTTGAACTGAGGAGTGTGGAATCAAGATGAGCACAGACTGCAGTGTGAAACATACCCAAACAGATCTATTATAAGCCATATTGATCCATACCCAAAGATGGACACCTCGGAGCAGTATGGTGTGTTTCAGCATCGCAGTCTGAAAATGGGATTTCCCATGAGAAGTTAAATGTAGCTAAGCCAGCAAAATGTTTTCAGCAGCTTGGTTGGTACTAATGACAAAACATCTATTTCTACTGTGTGATATTGTGCTGTACAACTAGGAAAGAATAAAACGGTGATTCACTTTTCCACTGTGTCAATTTAATGGAACAAGTTAACCAAGGTCATGTTATTTATTCACAGCAAAAGGGTGTAGGGATGATTGCAGGAAATGCAGAGTTAGTACACAAATAGTCTCACCTGGGAGCAGCCACAAAACAAACACTGTTGCACTAATAGCCATTGAGCAGGTACCACATGATCAATGACTATAAAACCAGCATTTATCATCAGTACATACTAAACAAGGGGAGAATAGCATACATTTGTTTAATCCCACCAAGGTATTCTAGCATATTTGGTTCCTCAAACAAATAGCTCAACAGCCTTGTTATTTCAACACAGCATAAATATTTAAAAGTCTAGTGTGTAATATTTCTGAGGATCTAGTGATATAAATGCAATATAAGATCCTTAACAATGTTTTCAGTGGTTTATAAAGACCTTACATAATGAACCGTTATGTTTTTATTACCTTAGAATGAGCCATTTCTATCTGCATAACCTCGGGTCCCCCTTTTCATGGACATCGGCATTTTGCGTCACCATGTTTCTACAGTAGATGAAAACGGACAAACTATAAAAGCTATAGAGCACGTTTTGTCCTTAGACTGTATATAAAAAGGTTTCGTCACTACGTTCTTCTTCCTGTAGAATTCTGGTAGTGTAGACGCTCATCACTACGTTGAATACGTACGTTTGAAGAAGAAGAAGTAGTAATAATTTACAGCAGGGGTCGGCAAATAAGTTTTGCATCAGAGAAATGTTTTCATCCATTAGATGGTGGGTGAGAATATAAGGCATAATATGTAGCCCCCTTGATACGGTGTTCAGTTAGCTCAGTCGGTAAAGTGCAGGACTTCCACCAAGACGGTTGCGTGTTTGATCCCATGTTGTGTAGGAACTCAACAAATCAACAAATTGATTAGGTAGCGACAGTTTCTCAGGCTCACAGCAAAGCATATGCTACAGTGTGTGTGTTTCTGCGTTTGATCCACATCCATTAACCTACGGACGCTTTTTCATATCTCCATGCAGAGGACATCTAGGGGAATCACGTTTTCTGATGGCCCTTTCAGACGTGTGTCAAGCAGGCTACAGACTCTTTTTAATGTCGTTCAGAATTTTTCAAAGTAAAAGCTCTCAGTTCAAGTTGAAATAAAGCATTTCTCGTGCTTATATTTTGTAGGCAAAACCACTGAAGAGGAAGTAATTATGTGAGTAACTGTTGCTTTCATGACTGAGATCTATTTCAGCAAGGCAATCAAAGTATTTATATATTTTGCTACTATAAGTTATATATTTTGCCACTATAAATGACCATAATCTGGCCACAGGCCAGATATTGTTACTCTCAGGGCAGGCAGTTTTGGCGAGGGTCCATAATTACAGAGGGAATTAACGCATTTCCCTTTGTCAATGTTTGTATAAATATATCTAATGTGTGGTTAATAATGGACTGTGGTGCAGAAACAGTGACAGTGTTTCACACTGTTGGCTTACATTTTCCAATGTCTTTCATTATTTATATTAAACTATAAAACGACACCCGTGCACTTAAAGAATAAAATGCTAAGTATCTAAAAGCCAAAGGCCTAAAGCAAACACATCAGGATTGTTCAGATACACACAAGGCTCACTCGGATCTACTTGAGTCTGCTTTAGTTGTCCATGGTTTTCTATATCATAACACTTTTTTAAACTAAAACTTTATAAATGGTACAAAATTGGGTTTTTTTTTACTGTTGTGTTGTCAACACAATTCAAAAAAAGTATCTATAAGCACCCACACCATCCGCAGTAGTTGACTGATCACTTAGCGCCAATATAGTGTCCCAACCTAAAGGGCTGCTGTGTGTAGGCTCACTCTGCCTACCTGGTCTTGCCTTGAATAAGGTCTCTGGCCGAAAGCTCGCTAATTAAAAGGATTTCAGTACATATTTGAGTGTGTTGGTGTTTTTTTTCATCACTGAGTTTGAGTGTCCAGCACCTCAGCTAAGTCTGATGCTGTGTGAGCAATGTTTTTTTTCTTCTCTATTTTAGGCTCAGTCTAATAAAAGACAAAAACTTGAGGACAAAGATTGTTGATATGAGAACTCAGCTGCCAAACAAATACCTGTAATAAGCAAAATGTGTTTTCCTAAAAATGTATTTTATATTTTATAATATTTCCATTATACATGCAGATCATTAAAGTTTTGTCGTGATTATGCTATGCTACATCACTAGCATGAGACCTGGACATTATATTAAGGGGAAATCTATTATTTACTTTTTTCATGTCATGGGCTTTGATAACATAAACAAGTGGCTGGTTTGTGGTTAAGCCCAACTCCTCCTTGCCTGAGAATTCCAGTACTCGGTTCATTTTTCTTGTTAGAGCTCTTCACAGTGAAGACAAGAGTTCCTGCAAGCTGCTCTAGCTTCCCCCCTCCTCCAGGCTGCCGCTTTTACTGTATTCAGAGTTGTAAAAAAAATATTTTATACCACCCCTGCATAGGCCATTACACTTGTACCTGGCACCTCTTGTTGGTGATGCCGGTGTTTATATTTGCCATTAAGTCCCATAATTTTGCTTGTGTTTCTTGATCTCACTGTGATCATGGACTACCTTGGTGCACTTGGACCAAATAAATCAAAAAAATGGCCAAGGGACATGGGGTAAGGAGTCATCTTTAATATTTCCAATGTGTTTGTATTCTTCCTCCACATTGTCCTGAGGACATTGTTTTGGGTCTCGTTTGGACACCAGATTTCATAGGATCAGATTCTGTCCTTTGTGATCGCTAGACTTGACTTTGACGGTCAGCTTTCCTGACGAAAAACAAGCCTCCAGTTGCTGTGGCTGGTGCCTTATTGCTACACAATCTGTTACCTGCCACCATCTGCAGAGGTTGCTTGTGACACCTGTTGCATGCCATCATCTGGGCTTTGTCTGTTTGTTTTACCCATTCAGTTTTCGTACTGCTTCTTTGCACCTCCGTGCTACCAATGGCTTTTGGCACACGAATATATCAGCCAAACAATTCCATACTGAACAATGGAAAATTTCCACTACCACTTACTCTTATGCCAGCCATTGCAATTCTGCAAATAGCACTGTCAGCACTGCAACATTCAATCACAGTCAAAGTTTCCTATGAATAGCAGAAAAACTTTTCTTTTACCTTTCAAGGACATTTGTATTGTCCACTGATTAAAGTACAATATTTACACTAATTGTCTACCAACTAGTACCCTTCCAAATGGGACTCATTATTCGAAGCATTGCTTTTTACCACAAGTTATTTTGGTGTTGTGTGGAATACAAGGTCTGTTCCGTCTGAGATGATTTGAGATGAAACATTTAATAATGTTTTTATGATTGGTGTTGCTGTGAATATTTATCTACTGTGCATGTAATGACTCCTGGAATTGGAAGTTTTTACATAGTCAAACATATGTTTTTGATGTTTGCGTGGGGCTGTGTAGGAGCTGGTGCATTTTTGAGTGGTTTGTTCTGTGTTTTGTAGCACGAGCATTTATGTGATGTTACTTTGTTGTCACTCTTCTGCCATCAGCATCAGATGGAGTTACTTACGTGTGCACTCCTTACTTTCAAATCAGGACAGAATCATTAAACCCAACTTTCCATGTAACTGCAACGTGTGACACACTCTTCCTTACAAAATTTTAAATAAACCAAGAAGTCTGAGCCATCTATTGTATCTCTTAAGAGATCCGTTTCCATCAGTTTCTTGTTTTAAATAAATTATTCACTCGAAGCATTTTTTTTCTCACTTTATGAGCCTAGAAATCCCCTTGCTGTTCTTCTGTATACAACTGATGGGGCACACTTTACGTGTCTAAGGGCACTCCTTATTGATTTCACATTTGTTTGCCAAAGTGCATGCCTGTTAAAAAAATCACTTTCCCCCCTTCTCTCATTTTTCTTTCAAAGGTTTTATTTATCTCATTTAAGCTTAGGGCACTTGAGACCGCCAGAGGAGAAGAGGATGCTCGATATGAATGCATAGTATGCTTGTAAAAGAAGGTGAAAGGCAGAATAGAAAGAAGTCACATGATGGTAGCATGTCATAGTCTCTCTCTCTCTCTCTCTCTCTCTCTCTCTCGCCATACCTCGTTGTCATCGACCTGCTGAGTAGGGATTCCATAATAAGAGAACAGTAACGTTCAGAGGGAGAAAAACAGAAAACTAAGCAGAGTGGGTTGAGGAGGGGCGGGTGGAGTGGGCAGGGAAGGAGAAAAGGAGGAAAGAGGAGGAGTGGAGTCAGGAGATCAGAATGAAGAGAGAAAATTCTCGGTCAAGGTCTTTCCTAATGAACAAATTATCATGCAAAGGTCTCACTCTCCACCTCCAACCCCCCAACCCTCCCTCTTTTCCTTCCTCTCTCTCTTTCATTGTCAGTCATTCTCTCTGTGCCTCCTTTCTCATCTTTTTCTCTCTGCTTCACTGGTTTGACCTTGGTTCCCACCTCACTCAAATCCCTTGCTTGTTGTCTCCCTCCCCATTTCTATAACCTTGTTTATTTTCTGCCGCATTCCTGTTTTCTTTATCTCTGTTGCTTCTCCTCCTTTCCACTGTTTGCCCCCCCTCCCCCCATTCTGAGTTCCTCTAGGCCTTAGGCAGTAGTCTGCTGCTCTAAAAGCTCTCTATCAGCACATCGCTGCAATAGTCGGGTCTGACAGTCACTTTCACTGCAGAATTGCCTGATTTACCACACACACACACACACACACACACACACACATACACTCACACACACCAATTTGTGTATGGTGCTAACATAGTGTGACCAGTGAACAGTCAGCGTGGCTGGCTCTTCTGCATCACTAAGAACAACATTAGATCCTCATGCATGAATGCTTGATTTTAAATGTGAACGTATGCACATACACAACTGTGCGTGGGCGCATGTGTGTGTGTGGCTGTTCATCTGGATGTGTCTGCTCCCCAATTTCTGTCCTCCACCTCTCTTGCTCGCTCTTCATTTCTGTATTAGCCCACCAGCAATGTAAAGGTCACACATTGCAGCGGTGTTTGACTCTGCAGTCTGTTAAATAATAGCGTTGCTATTTACTGTTCCCAACCCTGGCCTGACGTCTATGTGTGGCCCGGGGGCTACATCATCTCCACAGTCAGTGCACACTGGGCAGGCACATGGTCTGATACATGTTTTGAACTTGTTCAGCTGTCCCCCCACACCCCACACCCAGTTAGATATTATTTGAAAGGAAATGAAGGGGGAGCATCTGAGGCCAGAATAGAGGGAAGGGAAGGAGAACAGTAGGAGAGAAGGAACAAAATACATTACACTCAAGTAAATATGTTTATTTCTGACATCAAATTGAGGATAAACAACTTAAAAACAAATCTGCTTGCTGAATTCACTTGCTCTGCATACAGAGGTTGAATGCTGTCAAGACAATATTGACTTTTCTTTGTTATACTGTATATTGACGCAGTCTTTTATTTATAGTTCTACTGGTGACCTGAGCAACCTTCAACCACCAGCACAGATGACAGCTACGTCCTCTGTTTCAGCAACATCTGAAGAGTTGAGTTTTAAGTTTGAGTTCATTCAAAGTTTGAGTTTTGAATTTAATTAAATTTATATCCACTATTTAAAAAATAGACAAAATTAATGATCAATAACAATAAACAGCAAACGTTAAAATAATCACTGTGCCAAAGGAGGGTCATGTTAGGTTGAATGCCAGTTAGTTGGTCTGTATTTGTCACCCATAAATTGTATACATCCCTTAGATGTTAGTAAGTTGAGCTTGTAACTGAACTTGTTAATGCTTATCTTTTCTTTATCTACTCCCTGGATGATCATTATGAACTGATGAATGACAGTAAAATAAAACTTTCAATGAAATTATTGTACCTTGAAGTGAACAGGGAGGCCTTTAGTATCTTTATCAAGGACACACTGTCAGAACACATATTTTAGATATCAAATCTGCTCATTTAAATAGGCCAGCTTTTCCCAATGCTGATAGTAGCATTTTGTTTAAAATGCTTCAAAGCACAGCTCCCTGCATATGGTTAAGAAGTATTAGACCCTCATTCATCCATATTTTATCCACTCCAAAATGACAATTACCCTTTGGGTGACTTTTGACTCTTGCCTCTTATTAGGTTTAAATATAGTTCACAGAATATATATAAAAAACTTTTCATTTGTTATTCTGAGATTTGCTTTACCTTACAGCATATTTTCTGTTTCTCTTTCACGGAGGCTAACATTTTTTTGTGGACTTCTTCTCTTTCAGAAATTGAGTCTTTCACAGCAACTGCAGATGTTTCAAGGCTCCAAGGCTTCATTTAATGAGCCTTAAACAGAATTTAGGAAAATGATTTAGCTCTAATTAATCACACTGTGTGAGCTTAACTCTGGCACCTTCTGTGCACAAGGTCTAGGACATCCGTGCCAGTCGTCCCTTTTGCAATGACATCACTGCTCTCCAAATTCTCCTTTGAGTCATGTTTAAACAACTAGTATCTTATAGCATATGCCTGTGGTGAAAGTTTTTTATTTAGATAAACTGAGTTGACCTTAAAAGTGTTCATAAGATCATGGCATTTTTGTGCGGAAGGAAAAAAAAATCTGTCAGGTTGGGCAGACTGAAAAAACTAGCAGACTGTTCCACAATGCCTTGGCTTGTTTAGTCTTTAAGCATGCATCGCCATTGCATCCATTCCATATATTCCCTAAGGTTGCAGTTAAATCACTTTCTGACTGCCAAGTATAAACTGATAACCACCTAAAATTAGACATATATTATTATTATTATGCTTTAATGTTGCATTGTGCCGAGGATAGAAAACATGTTCATTTGAAAATGCTACATATTCAATGAATGCACTCCCTCGCTAAATTGAAATAGAGGTCAACTGACATCAACCACAGGAAAATTACTTATTACCTCTGAGGGTTTTCTTTCCTTGTTGCAGAAATTTGAAAAGGTGGAAATTGCTTTAAATGACTCAATAAAGAGTGTTCCCCATTAAAATGAAATTCCTTACTGCATAACAGTGAACTACAATGTAAATACAGTGAGTGCTAAACTGTCCCAATCCGGCCCCAGCCTCTGGGCTCGTCATTTGCTAGTCAAGAAGAGGCTTTGTTTGAATAGTGCTCTCTTGTTCCCTTCTCCTCTGTTTCCGTATGTCTCAGCGGCAGCCCCAGTTCAACATGTGTCGTGTCTATGTTATCTTAAGTGCCTTTTCTCCCTGGGGCTTGCAAAAAGGAAGACAGAGAGAGAGAACCTTTTCCCCTCTAGCCAGGGAGAAAAAGGGGAATAAATCAAGGTAAGTGTACTTACGTATGTGTGAGTGAGAGACAATCATCTGTCAGTATGTGTTTATATGTGTCAGTCTATCTGCATGCAAGTGTGTATCAGAGTATCATAGTATCTGAGGTTGTCTGGTTGTCTCTGTTTGGGCGCATGCATGTTTGTGTATGTACCTGCCTGTGTGTGAGTGTATCGGTGGGAGTGTGTGTCCGTGCCTTATGCTCCCTGGCCCAGATGACTCTAGGTAATTGCTCCTTATCTGGTGGCCTATCAGTTCACATCACTGTGACTAAGGGAGGGGGCTATAGAAGCGATTTATTCCACCTACCTATGTCCTCTTCTCTCTCCTTTTAATGATCATCGTGGATGATTTATGCTCCACTGTGTGTGCGTGTGTTTGTGTCTGCATGTCACAATGAGAAGATAATGTGCGTGCTGCAGACAGAGTGAGTCACCGATGGACAGCCTGTGTGTGTACTTGTGTACCTGTTCACCTCTCACTGTCCTTGGTTAATTCTGCATTCATGGGATGATGGTAAATATTGTTTTTGAGTGTAACATTTTGTATGCGGGTCTCTGTGAGTGTTACTGTGAAGCCTTTGGGATTTGGTGGAGCTGTAAAAGACAGAAGGATTATTTTGTTTTTTAAGAAACAGAAATAAGGATCAAGAGACACTCAGACAGAGCTAGTGAGAGAGACGACAATAGAAATAAAAGAAAAGGAAAAAGGAAAAAATGTGCATGTGTGTATGTGTGCTTAGTTGATCGAGTGTGCGCCTGCTGTATACATGTGTTTGTGCACTGCCTGCTCATGTGCATGCATGTGTCATATGTGTCTGGATGTGCACACAAGACATCTCTGTGCATTGTGTTTCTCTTTGATCAAGTCTTTCATCCGTGGTTCAGCAGTAGTTGTAATTGGTCTCTGATGGGACTGACCCACTGGGTACTTACTGAGTGAAACAGGCTTTGGATGGCTTCCTTAAATATTTCAGCCCAGCCAAACGTGAGGTCTCTCTGCTCACGCCTCAGGCTCAGCCAACACCACCACTTAGCCAGCTGCCCTCGCCGCTGACAGAGAGCAAGAATGAGAAAGAGAGCCCGATAGATGTACAGAGCGTGCCTGATGAGGGTGACCAGTTAATACATGTGCAAAGCGTAGTGCTCACACACACACACACACACACACACCTTAGAGGGTGTGAATGCAAGTATGAAAGTGTTAGTCACATCCACCTGTGGAAACCAGCGTATCATAATGACAAGTTGTCATTAAACCACTGTCGAGCTGCACCTCCAGATCTCCAACTTAACTAAGTTTTTCCATTTGCTACCACGAACCACTACCTCATTAAAGCATCTTCTGTCTGCACCTTGTTAAATGGACATCTTCTGCAGTTCAGGACTGGGGCATTCTGCATAATACCAAATATTTGTCTTGTTTCAGTGCTTTACCAGCAGCCCCTCTTCCCCCAGCGCCTCATTCTACCTATTTTTCTTCCTTGTGCCTCACTTTCTCTCTCTAACTTACTTCCTGTCTGGCTGTCACTCTTCCTCTTTCAGTCACTTTTTCCCCCTCTGTCTACCCACTCATGCTCACTTCTCTCTGTCCCCATCTTCCTCTTTGTGTGTGTGTGTGCGTGCGTGTCATTTTCTCTTCCTTTCTCCCTCTCTCCATCCTATTCATGCGCCTTCCACAGATCCGAGGCAGAGCGAGAAAGATAATTCCCTGGTTCTCAGAGACAGCGAGTAAAAATAGAGAAGGTTACCTTTCATGTTCAATTTTAAAGGAATGTTTGAGATTTCCCCGAGATGATTAAATAGGGACGCTCCTGACAAGGTCACATAGACTTACACGTATAGACACACAGAGGGAGACGCGCACATGCATGGAGACACTCGCGCGGAGAGCTTGGTCAAAAACACCTTTGGGATGTGCTGCTGTTTCTAAAACATAAAGCTGCAAAGCGAAACCTGGAGAAGAGAAGTAAACATTCATGCCTGGGTGAAAAGAATACAGCATAACCAGGACAGCGTGTCTGTGTTGGCACTGCTCTTGCTGCATGGGAGGCTAGAATGCAAAAGGCAGCAGAATTGATTGACTTGCTTCCTTATTGCTCTGGCATTTATCACTTTTCATGTTTGTTGTAAGAACACACACTTGAATGATTTCCATCCCTGTTTTTGTGTACGCATGCTTGTATCTTGACTGCCTTAGTCTTGCATACGTCTATAACATTTATTCTTATGTTTGCATGTGTGTGTGTGTTTACAGTCTTATTAAGGTTTAACTTTTAGCTTTAAGCAGCATTGTATCCCTGGAGACCAATTATCTGACAGGGTTAAGGAAACTCTCTGGTGTCAGAGAAGGGAGATTGTGGGCTTTTTGACAACACTCCAGTATGCTTCCTCAGGCATACTGAGTGCTTTTGTGCGTGGCCCGTGTATGCATGCGTTTGTGCACATGTGTGTATTATTTATTATCAGAATACCCATTTGCTTACACATTAGCGACGAACATGGCTTTCCAGGGTGTTGCTCTGATCATGTGCGTCGCCCCAAAAACATTGCATGTGGAACCCGCAGTACGTGTTATGTGGTGTACGTGTGTGTGTGTGTGTGTGTGTGTGTGTGTGTGTGTAGGAGAGTGTGTGGGTGTCACATTCTCCAAATTGCTGTCAGTCATGGTGTTAAAGTATTCTAGATGGGTCCCAGCCACTTGGTAACTATAGCAGAGACTGACAGAGGTGCTGTGGGACAAAGTGGAGTTGGCGTTTTGAATGAGTTATCCTGAATTCAGACTGCGTCCGTCTCCAGAGGCATGGATGAATGGCCTGATTCTCTCTCCACCTCCCTTTTTCTCTCTGACTTTCCAGCCCTCTCTCCTCCTCTCCTCCCGCTTCCATTCCTCATCTCTTTCAAACTTTCTCACCCTCCTTACTCTCCAAATCCTTACATTGTGTCTTTTTTGTGTCTCTCTCTCTCCCTTCAGCCTCCCACTTTAGCTGTCTTCTCTCCTCTCCCTCCTTGGTTCTTTTACTCCTTCATCTCTCTCTGTCTCATGCACAATTCTATCCATTATCCCTCTTCCCCTCTCAACTATATGAAAGTCCCCCCCCCTCCCCCGCAGCCCTGTTTAGTGAGAGGTCTACTTGTGCTCTTCCTTATTCCAACTTTCACCCGTGACAGTTTTCCTTTACACCAGGCCCCTCTGTCTTTCTTCATCATCCTCTATTTTTGCTGCCTCTTTCCTCTCCCTCCTATAGGTGTGTTCAGACGGAAACAAATATCTGCCTGCCGTGATTTGCACAAATTTAACTGTAGGAGTATTTTTGCAGTCTTGATTTATTTGTCCAAACAGCTATTGTATCAATTGAGCTCAAGTTGTTTTCTTTTTCTCTCATCTTTCCTTTTGTGATTTTTGTGTAAGAGAATAATAATAGTATATATAAATGGAAATGTTTGTCTCAGTTTGAATATACAAATGTTTGCGTTAGGGCTGGGTAACATATTTCAAAATATATCCAATATATTCCAGTATCAATTAATGATCAATATCGCAGATGACCTTTTGGTCGTATTCAAGTTATTCATTGTGCATATTTGTAATTTATTTCTGGATTCATTCATTTAGTTCTTTATTGTCATTCAAATATGTAAAACATGGATTAAAAGCAGTCGGCATTTACATGCAGGGGACTCGCTCTCCCTCTCCCACACAGTTACAGACTCTTCAGACTAATTAACCATTGTTCTGTCCTGACTGAGTCAACTTCAGTTCCAGACAAAGATAGCAGTGGGTCAATCATATGGATGATAACAATTGCTACTGAAGCCAGCAGTAGTCAACCATCTATCCCTTCAGCTAAAATAGCCTGGAGTGCAGAATGAAGGAATGCGTAATACTATATAAAAAATAATAATGTAAGTGACTCAAGAGGCTGTGTGCTGTAGTAGCATTTCCACCATTGTAAAGTAATTTATTTTCTTGATGGTTGTGTGCACCTTCCCTAACTTGTTTTGTACATTTTCTACAGTCCTAAAAGAGGATGCAACTCTGACTTGTTTATTCACAATCACAACCTGTTAAGTATGCTTTATTGGTTGTGAATTATATTTAAAATAAACACGGCAATGTAACTTCACAAACTGTTCAAGTACGGAGTTGTTGTAAACACTGGCTAACACAGCTAAAGTTATAGCTATAATGCTAACGTTATACCTGATGTGAAAGCTACTGAGCAAACGTTCAAATTGTTTGGCCAATTTTTTGAGTTGAAATATGGTGATTTTTGTAGTGGTTTGTGGTAAGATGTGGAACAATGATGTGTGGTTGTGGACTTAACAACCACACTTTGTGTGATTAACTTATACCATCTGCTAGGTGACGGTCGCAGTCTGAAGCGACTTTGATTTGGATCACACTACCTTGTTTCTTACGACCTGCCCTTCTCTGTTTCTGATTGGCTAGTAGCCCTTACCTGGGAACTGTGCATGTGCAACTCCCAACAAAGATTTTGTACAAGTAAGATGCATCACTCTGTAGCTCAAGAGCGGAGCGTACAACACAGGGTGAAAAGAGGAGCTGCAGTAATGTGCAGTATGAGAAAAATATGGTGTTTTTTGAAAATTATACCATGTAATACTGCTCTGGTACAACCCCTAATTAAGATTTTGAACCTGAAAATGAGCATAATACCACCTCTTTAAGGGTTCTCTTTCATTCTTCACACAGCTAGTTCCTTTGCTTTTTGTGTGTACAACCAAGCACAACGCAATGACTGTCATCCCTACTTGAATGATTGTCGCATCCTGCCTCTCTCCCTATGATGGCAGGTTTTTTTACCCCACTTGGTTTGTTTGAAGCATATTCCAGCCTGAACACCTCAGCAGCTCTCCCTTCGTCAGTGCTTCTTCTTCTTCTTCTTCCCACTCTCCTCCCTCTGTGTGCATCACTTGCTCTCTTTTTACTTTTTTCTCAGCTCTGCCTTCACCTAAATGACGCCCTAGAGTCCCACGTCCTCCTCTCTCTCTCCCTTCCGGTTTCCGGTTCCTTGAAGTCTCTTCCCATAAATCCTTCTCTTGTTCCTCACCTCCTTTCTTCCTATCCTCCTAAAAGTACCATGGATAAAGACATTCAGTCTGTATTTTTGGCCAGAGATACGGATTAGCAATAAATAAAAAAATGGAATGGTCTGACCCAAAGTGACTCACAGGTATGAGACACAAGCATGGAAGTTGCCAGATACAGACATAGACACTATACATACATTTATCATTAATTTGGTGTCTTGTAATCCCATGCGGGCTGGGTGTAACTGTAAACATGACACAATAATAAAACTTCATCCATTCATTCATTCATATAGATGGGTATAGAGGAAAGCATGCACACCAATATGTGCATGTATGACCCACACACAGACACACACAATCACATACCGGTCACACATGTTCACGTGTGGTCTATAATTAGAACATTGGTCAATGTAAATCTCTGCAGAGTCAGCAGCTTACAGAGACAGACACACACACACACACATATAGGCAGAGGTACTGTACAGAGACAGGCACAGAAGGAAGGAGTGTTATTAAGTTATCAGTATGCTTCTCTTAACTTCTATGTTTTAGATTAATAATTACCTCTACTACTGGAAAATTGAGACGAAGAGAAGGCCCATCCCGTTCTCACTCCCAAGTGTCAAACACGGCAGCTTGGTCAGCGGCTGTTCGTGTCCATCTATGATGCTGCAGGTACCCTTTCTGGAGGTGCCCCTCCAACATAATACTTTTAAGTACTGTTGAAGTCAGATGATGTAATATAAAACTAGTCAATGTTGACTATCGGACGTAACTTAACTAACTCAATTTTTTTTTATGAAGAGACTGTTCTATTTCGTATAGGCTTCGCTCTCTATGGCTATCGCTATTGGGTGTACCCCTTCCGCGCGCCTGCGCGGCACTGAGAATTTTAGTCTACGCCCACCCACAGCGTGGTCCTCTCCTACGTACGCACCTTGTATATATACAACGGTGAGACCCAGCCTTCGGCTCCCATTTTTCTTCAGCACTGAGCTAAAGCTAAAGAGCAGAAGATTTGTCTAAAGAGTAAAAGACTTTCCAGTCGCAAAACAAGAAGAACGATGTCTTCCAGCAAGCCAGCCAGAATGGGGCTACATCGTGCTGGGTGATCTCCGTCCCTGCTGCGAGGCGTGCCTCGGACCGGAGCACGCCGGCCAAGCGCTCACTCTCGGTTCGCGCCGACAGGCTGGAGCTGGCCGGATGGCTTTCGTGCAGTCTGGCTGTCATGCCACAAGCAGAATATTTCCTCCAGCCACCTGTCTCTACGAAGTCAGTGGCTGCCGTCACACTGCGTGGACCGGCTGCAGCTGGTGTGTGAAGGTCTCTCATGATGTGGCCCGCGCCCCCCACCCCCCCCAGGTGGCGGCGCGTGGAGGGTCCTGGTGGAGCGACTCGCCTGGCCATGCCTTGCCGTCAGATTGACTGGATGGACAGCCTGATCCGCTGGGATCACAGGCTGCAGTTCGCTTCCCCCCATTCCCTCCTTCGCCGGGATTGTGGAGACTGTGCTTTCCTCCTCGGCTCAGAACGCCGCCCTCTGGGCGGAGCTTCAGGAATAATGGGTTCTACTCCCGCTACTTCCTGGTCAGGAAGAAGACAGGTGGTGAGAGGCCCATCCTGGACCTGTCACTGTTCAACAGGGCGATTATGGTGAGACCTCTTCGCATGTTAACAGTGAAACGGGTGATGGAGTGTGTGCGCCAGGGAGACTGGCTCACCTCCATCGACCTGAAGGACGTGTACTTTCACGTGTCCGTCATTCCTGGACACAGGAAGTTTCTGCGGTTTTCATTCCAGGGCGCCCAGTACCAATACAACCGCCTGCCCTTCGGTAGAGACGGCCCTGTAGCCGCTGCGGCGGTCGGGCATCAGGGTCCTGTTTTATCTGGACGCCCTGCTGCTGCTGGTGCCGCCCCGGGACGAAGCGGTGGTGCAGATGGCCCAGCTAGCCGCACACCTGTCTTACCTGGGCTTCACGGTGAACTTCCAGATAGCAGAGGACTGTGGTGCGGATCCGCCTTCAAGCCGGGACATCTGCCGTACGCTCTCCCCCGTTTTGACCACGCGCACCGGATCCGGTCCGCCTCCAGACGGCGCACTGTCAAACAGCGGACTAACAGCGGACACTGGGCGGATTCGCCTGTGAGAGGAGTGATTTTAACATCAGTTAACTGCAGTGGTCAGTAATTTTAAGCCAGTCAGTATAGTACAGTAAGTAGTATTCACCCCTCTAGTAGTAACACGATAAGCTAATCTGATAGCCTAACTTAGATAACAGCTTCTAGTATAACTTTATTCTTTATTAACGTAACTCTTTTGAGTCTGTTTTTAGCTAATATTTTGTTAAATTGATGCCATTAAAAAGTATGCGGAAAAGCCAATGTTATTAACTTAGCAGTTAACCTTACAGTTTGCAATGGAAAGGTGGTTGTACAGACAACTATTGCCTGATGACTTTATTAGTGAAGAAAACTTGAAATGTGATTATTTCTCAGGCAGGTTAAGTTACAACAGTAACAGTTAACCTTAACTTCAGTGTTTTTTCTGCGACTTTAAGAGGATTTATGGACATAAATTGGCAGTTTTACATCGGAAATGTCATCCGCGGGAAGTTTACTGACATTGAAAGATACACTGTGCATCTGCAATCTTTCAGATTATTAAATGAACATTTAGGCAAAAATCCCTAAACACTAAGTAATGCTGCAGCTTTGGTGTCAGTTCATGTTTTATTTTTCTCATTTGGCATTTTTCATTTCTTCAACTTTGGTTATTGTAAAATTGGTCTTAAATTTAATTCCGTGTGGCATCTAACTTGTTTGCATTGTTCTGTGCTTTGCTGCAGCATACAGCTCATTCACAAGTGGCGCCAGTCTGATTTGGGGACTGCCTGCTTCTCACCCTTTCCTGCCACAGGTGTAAAGTAAGTAATAGATTCATAATTAGACTCGATTTAGCTGACTAAATTAGTATTTTGTCAAATACTGACAATGGTCCACTTATTTATTGATTTTAATAAATGAACATTTTTTTCTTTGATGTAAGAAAGGAAATAACCACAGAGCTCTAAAATTTAAGCATTTTAAGTGCATGCTTGAGTGAGCATAATTCTTTAGTGTGACAGTGTGAAAAACTGTTTTGGTGCACTGAGTGACTTTTGAGTTTTGAAAGCCATGCTAGCAAAGCTCAGTCAATGTCCTTATAAGCTCTAAACATCTCTGGATCAGTGTAACGTTACAAAACATTCAGATAGCGCCATCCCCCTTTTAGCTGACCATGTCGCTGTTTTAAATGAGAAAGATCAAGTCATATCAGTTGTTGCTAACAAATGTTTATTCAATGATTTAAGTTGACCAACTCAGTGGACTGAGACTCAGTGGACTTTCTCTTTCTCTACTATTCTTTGTGGGGTTCATCAATAGTGATAACTGATTAGCATATATTTTATGAACTTTAAGAATCGTTAACATATTATTACACTTCGTAAAAGTAGGTTACCATTTCTTGAAATTCAGCAAAAACGTGGTTCAAACAATGTGAACAGCAAAGTGTCTGAAAAGGACCTTAATAAGTGAATGCATAAATCTATGAAGTAGGCGAAAGTCAGCCAGTTATCTCAAAAGCACCTGTTGACTACCAGTTATAGCGTGCTAACTTCGACAGCTGTTTTCGAAAGTTAACAGATCCTTATTAGCTGGGCTCCTTACATGCTTGCTAATAACTGTTTTAAAAATGGGTCTCCGACACTGACAGCGTTGTGTTGGACAGATTTGTGCAGCAGTGTTTATGATGCCAACCATTCAATTCAGACGGGTCTGTTGACCGTGTTTGAGAGAGCGAGGGGGAGAGAGAGAGAGCGACAGAGTGAGAGGATGTGCGGAGCGAATCTGCGCTGCGCAGCGCTGCTATCAAAAACGATTTTAAAATGGGTCACCAAATTTACTTGGACGGCTGTTAATCTACCTGGGCCTATGTGTGGGAAACACTGTATTATATATATTTTGTTAGTATTTTATTTATTTTGTATTTTGTTATTTATTTTTTGTGGATCAGCTGATGGTTTTAGTAGAGGATGTCTCATTCTGTTGAAGTTGTTGGACTATATACATACATGAATACATACATATTTCTTTTGGCTAGGTTTAGGCTGATTTAAAAATTGGTTACCAAGGTCTTGGGAATAAAAAAAAAATCTAATTAACACAGTATTTACACCTGGGTACATGATAAAAAAAAAATTCATATTTTTTGTACTTTTTTCATTTTCATTTCAGATTTTCTTCCTGGAAGCCAGAGGGGCCACAACAGAAAATGTTCCACGTGGTACATCCTTGCCCACATGTTCCATGATGATGTTGGGAAGAGGATAAATTGGAAAGGGATCACTATGCAACACTCTATGCCAGATGGCATTGGAGATGTTGCTCCTGTGTAAGTAATTGTAATATATATTTAAAACAATCTGAAGTCACACAGCAGTCTTAGGAAGTGTTCAAAGTGGCATTAGCACTACTTTAAATAAACACAACCATGCTCATTTATCGACGCAGAGGATTGGGAGTCAACGCAGGGGGTTTCAGAAAACATTGCAGGGTCTGTTGGCTAAAAAATTGACAACACAACACAGCATCTGGCAAAGCACTGAATTGCCAAGATACACATTATTACTACTAATACACATTTCTGGTAGACTCTGAAATTTGACTGTTAAATTATAATTTTTGTTGTCATGCAAGATAAAATAATTTTTGGCGCACTACTTTCCAGAGTTGTTATATAGTTTCTCATAGTATTATAAACAGTTATACAGTGTTTTGACATCTAACAAGCCTTAAAATGCATTGATCTTTCACTCCAACCAGCCTTCCTGGGTGATATTTCATGGTCTAATCGGCACATGAGGACATGCCTCCACCAAGTTTTTTGAACACAGTGCTGTTTTCGGTCTGAACACTGTCTTAATCTCCAGAAAATACCTTGTTTGTTTAATGTGTACAAAAGCTGAAGTGCTTTCCTGATGTCTCTACACTCACCTAAAGGATTATTAGGAACACCTGTTCAGTTTCTCATTAATGCAATTATCTAATCAACCAATCGCATGGCAGTTGCTTCAATGCATTTAGGGGTGTGGTCCTGGTCAAGACAATCTCCTGAACTCCAAACTGAATGTCAGAATGGGAAAGAAAGGTGATTTAAGCAATTTTGAGCGTGGCATGGTTGGTTGTTGGTCTGAGTATTTCACAATCTGCTCAGTTACTGGGATTTTCACACACAACCATTTCTAGGGTTTACAAAGAATGGTGTGAAAAGGGAAAAACATCCAATATGCGGCAGTCCTGTGGGCGAAAATGCCTTGTTGATGCTAGAGGTCAGAGGAGAATGGGCCGACTGATTCAAGCTGATAGAAGAGCAACTTTGACTGAAATAACCACTCGTTACAACCGAGGTATGCAGCAAAGCATTTGTGAAGCCACAACACGCACAACCTTGAGGCGGATGGGCTACAACAGCAGAAGACCCCACCGGGTACCACTCATCTCCACTACAAATAGGAAAAAGAGGCTACAATTTGCAGGAGCTCACCAAAATTGGACAGTTGAAGACTGGAAAAATGTTGTCTGGTCTGATGAGTCTCGATTTCTGTTGAGACATTCAGATGGTAGAGTCAGAATTTGGCGTAAACAGAATGAGAACATGGATCCATCATGCCTTGTTACCACTGTGCAGGCTGGTGGTGGTGGTGTAATGGTGTGGGGGATGTTTTCTTGGCACACTTTAGGCCCCTTAGTGCCAATTGGGCATCGTTTAAATGCCACGGCCTACC